>NW_016107355.1:4851839-4926636 GCF_001604975.1 Cebus imitator | reverse complement strand
ATTTGCTTAGTAAATCTTCTTTCATCCTTTTGAATCTATGTGTGTCTTTGCACATGAGATGGGTCTCCTGAATGCAGCACAGTGGTGGGTCTTGACTTTTCATCCAGTTTGCCAGTCTTTGTCTTTTGATGGGGCATTTAGCCCATTTACATTTAAGGTTAATATTGTTATGTGTGAATTTGATCCTGCCATTTTGTTACTGGCTGGTTGTTTTGCTCATTAGTTGATGCAGTTTCTTCATTGCATCATTGGTCTTTACTATTTTGTACATTTTTACAGTGGCTGGTACTGGTTGTTCCTTTCCATGTTTAGTGCTTCCTTCAGGAGCTCTTGTAAGGCAGATCTGGTGGTGACAAAATCTCTCAGCAATTGCTTGTCTGTAAAGGATTTTATTTCTCCTTCACTAATGAAGCTTAGTTTGGCTGGTATAAAATTCTGGGTTGAAAGTTCTTTTCTTTAAAGATGTTGAATATTGGCCCCCACTCTCTTCTGGCCTGTAGAGTTTCTGTTGAGAGATCTGCTGTGAGTCTGATAGCCTTCCCTTTGTGGTTAACCCAACCTTTCTCTCTGGCTGCCCTTAGTATTTTTTCCTTCATTTCAACCCTGGTGAATCTGACCATTATGTGCCTTGGGGTTTCTCTTCTTGAGGAATATCTCTGTGATGTTCTCTGTATTTCCTGGATTTGAATGATGGCCTGCCTTGCTAAGTTTTGGAAGTTCTCCTGGAGAGTATCCTGAAAAGTCTTTTCCAGCTTGGATTCATTCTCCCCATCACATTCAAGTATACCGATCAAACATAGATTAGGTCTTCACATAATTCCATATTACTTGCAGGCTTTGTTCATATCATTCTTTTTTCTCTAATCTTGCCTTCTTGCTTTATTTAATTGAGTTGATCTTCAATCTCTGATGTCCTTTCTTCTTCTGATCAATTCTGCTATTAAAACTTGTGTATGCTTCACAAAGCCCTCCTGCTGTGTTTTTCAGCTCCGTCAAGTTGTTTATGTTCTTCCCTAAGCTGGTTATTCTAGTTAGCATTTCATTTAACCTTTTTTCAAGTTTCTTAGTTTCTTTGCATTTGGCAGAACGTGTTCCTTTAGCTCAGAGAAGCTTGTGATTACCCACCTTATGAAGCCTGTTTCTGTCAATTCATTAAATCATTCTCCATCCTGTTTTGTTCCCTTGCTGGTGAGGAGCTGTGATCCCTTGGAGGAGGAGAGGCATTCTAGTCTTTGATGATTTCATCCTTTTCGTGCTGGTTTCTTCCCATCTTCATGAATTTATCTACCATTGATCTTTGAAGTTGGTGATTTTTGAATGGGGTCTCTGAGTAGATGTGTTTTCCCTTGATGTTGAAGATATTTCCTTTTGTTTTTCAGTTTTTTCTTCTAACAGTCAGGTCCCTCTTGTGTAGGACTGCTGGAGGTCTACTCCAGTCCTTGCTTGCCTGGGAATCACCCATGGGGTGTGGAGCAGCAAGGACTGCTGCCTGATCTTTCTTTTGGTAGCTTCGTCCCAGAAGGGTAGCCACCAGGTGTCAGCCAGAGCTCTCCTTTATGAGGCATCTTTTTTGGTTATACAGGGGTCAGGGAGCCACTTGAGGAGGCAGTTGGTCCCTTGTCTGCCTGCAGAGGTGCTGCTGGCCTGCCACAGGCTCATTCCAGCTACTGTGTAAGCTTCCTCTGGCTTTTGTTTACACAGGTGAGATTAGAACCGCCTCAGCAATAGTGGACACCCTTTCCCCACTGAGCTTGATCATACAGGATCAGACTTGAACTGATGTGCTGGCTGCGAAACTCTCAAGCAAGAGGGCTTCAGTTTGCCGGTCTTTGTGGGGTGGGACCTGCCAAGCCGTGTTACCTGTCTCCCTACTTTCAGCTCCTCCTCTTTCTGGGGAGTGGAAAGCTCCATTCCACAGGCGCTCTCAGTGCTAGCAAAAACATCTGCCCAGATCTGTGCTGACAACCATGGTGCCAGCCTGAGCTGTCACTCAGATCTGTGCTGGTAATTCGTGACACTTTTCAGCCCAGCAGGGATCTCCTGGTCTGTGGGTTGCAAAGGCCATGGGAGAAGCGCAGTATCTAAACCGGGGTTGTCAATGACAGAAGTCCCTGATCTTCTGGCCAGTTGCACTTCCTGGGTGAGGCAGCCCCCCGCCCTGAATTGGTTTGCCCTCCTTGGGCTACACCCACTGTTCAACTAGTGCCATTGAAATGAACCCGGTACCTTGGTTGGAAATGCAGAGATCAGTCGCCTTCTGTGTCGCTCTTGCTGGGAACTGTGCTCCAGAGCTGTTCCTATTTGACCATCTTGGTGGAGTCCTTCTTTTTCTTTTATTTATTATATTACACGGCTTAACTGACAGATGAAATATTATATATAATTATTATATATAAGTTTTAGAGCTTTATAAATCTAAAACGCTCTTTTTCTCAAATAATATGATTTTTCTACACTTTACACGAGCTCCATTAATTATTTCCCAAACCACACTTAAAGATAATTTTCTCCCTTTCTGCCAGCAACCCCTTCCTTACCAATCATATATGTATATAAAATATTATATATTATAACATATAATTATAATGTATATTATATAATAATAATTTTCTATTATTTTATTTATTTATTTATATATTATATATAATTTATCTTTATATATGATATATGATAATTATATGTTATATATCATATATATATATATCATATATATGTATGATTGGTAAGGAAATGGTTGCTGGGAGAAAAGGGGGAAATTATCTTTAAGTGTAGTTTTGGAAATGCTTAATGGAGCTAGGGTAAAGTGTAGAAAAATCATACATTATTTGAGAAAATAAGAGTTTTAAATTCGTAAAAAAAGATAATAGGACTAAAAGTTAAGTACCATATGATTTAGTTCATGTGTAAGAGGAAATTCAAATACACAATTGACATTGTGCAAGAGAAAATTCTATAGTACAAAAACTAGATCAGTATTTTCTAAGGAATAGTGGTAAGTAGCAGTGAAAAAGCACAGGACAAGGGGCAATTTTTGAGGTGATGTTCTTATCTTGATTGAGGTAGTGGTTTCATGACTATATATTTGTTTAAAACCACAGGATTGAACACTAAAAAATGTGTCACTGGATATGTTATACTATATATATGTGTATGTGTATACACGTACCTTATATATATAAATTATATATAGTTAGAGAAAGCAAAAGAGAGGAGAGACAGAGAGAAAGAAAGAGATTTAAAGAGATTCTGATAGTATTAATACCTAGAAATTCCAATTCTGGCATGCCAATCATCCTCCTCTTTCTAAAATACCTCATGGTAGATTTATTTTAAAATGGAGAATTATAAAGGAAAGGGATTAAATAATGTATTTTAGTTAGACTTTTATCTCAAGTTCTCAAAAGCAAATTACATTAATGCTTGAATAGACTGCTATTCTTAAGCTTCAGGCCAGAGAGGTCTATCTTTTCCCTGGTTTAACAAAACCGAACATGAAGACTGTCTGGAAGAGAAGTTAACTTCATCTGTGAATGAAGAGACACCATTCAAGTTAACCAGTTAATCCTATAAGAGGAAGTAAAAGAGCAGAATGGAGTCCTACATCCATTTTAATAACTAGTTAAAGTACAGTTCATGACTTACCGAACTAGTGAATGTGGCTGAACATTGTTGTTTCTTAGTCTGACTTCTTAACCATTTATTTTACTTCCTAGACTCAAGCAAAGTTCTTGCCTCAGTCTCTTGAGTAGCTAAGACTATAGGCATGTGCCTCAAAATCCAATTAATTAAAAAAAAAAATTTGTGTAGAGATGGGTTTCACTACGTTTCCCAGGCTGGCATTGAACTTCTGGCTTCAAGTGATCCTCCCACCTGAGCCTCCCAAAGTGCTAGGATTACAGGCAGAAGACACCATGCCAAGACAGTCATTACTTTTTTCATTTCTTGCTATACAGCTAATGGTGAAGCATGGTTGATAATCAGATTTGTAGGCTTAAGGCCATGGATTAGAATTAAAAGAAAAAAGTTCTAGTAACCTTCTGATCTTTACTTCAGGTATTCTTATTATTTGTCTGTAGAGCATTGAGTCACACAATCATCATTAAACTCTGATAGTTTCTATAAGCTCAACTGTTTATATGTGAATTGTCACTCTTTTCAGATGATCTTAAAACAAATTCTAGAAAAGTGATCCTTACACGTTTCTCAGTTGTAAAAGTTCACCTATGGGGCTATCTAGCATAGATTGCACCAGAGATGATTATAGGCTATCATTCAGCATTTTGGGGATGTTTTCTTTTGAAAGGTTATTCAATATGAGAGAGGCTTCTTTGTTGATATTCTGTCTCCAACACATTAATTTTGTGAATTTGATCGAGTTACTTAATCACTTTCAACTTCAACTTCCTCATTTGCAAACAGGAATTAATACCTATTTCTTAGGATTGTTTTGTGAATTGATAAAAGTAAATGCAAAATACCTATCATAATAAATATCATAGACGATACCTTCATTTAACTACGCTTCACTCAGCTGAGTTTCCAGGAGCTATGCACACTTTCCCTTCTATAAATAATAATTATAATAACTTTTTAAAAATCATTAAATAAATATATTTGCTAGTAGGATTATTTTCCAGTGTGTCCTAGCACTATTGTTTTCTGTAGGGGAGCTACTTAATTATCAAGAGACCACTGTGCTTACTTAAAATATTTCTTTTTCTTTTATTTATTATCATTACATAGCTTAATTGACAGATGAAAGTAGAACAAAAATCAACTTATATAAAAGAAATAGTAATTTATGTTAAAACTAAATTAAATATATTGGAAATATTTGGTAAAGGTGAATCACTAAAAATGACAAGTTAGAGGTAGGTGTAAATTAGTTCAACCATTATGGAAGACAGTGTGGCCATTCCTCAAGGTTCTAGAAATACAAATACTGTTTGACCCAGCAATCCCATTACTGGGTATATATCCAAAGGATTATAAATCATTCTATTATAAAGACACATGCACACGAATGTTCATTGCAGCACTGCTTACAATAGCAAAGACCTGGAACCAATCTAATGCCAATCAGTGATAGACTGGATAAAGAAAATGTGGCACATATACACCATGGAATACTCTGCAGCCGTAAAAAACGATGACTTTTTGTCCTTTGGAGGGACATGGATGAATCTGGAAACCATCATTCTCAGCAAACTGACACAAGAACAGAAAACCAAACACCCCACATGTTCTCACTCATAAGTGGGTGTTGGACAATGAGAACACATGGACACAGGGAGGGGAACATCACACAATGGGGCCTGTTGGGGGGTGGGAGGGCTCAGGGAGGCATAGCCAGGGGTGGGGGTATTAAGGAGCAATAACATTAGGAGAAATACCTAATATCTATGACGGGGGGATGGATGCAGCTAACCACCATGGCATGTGTATACCTATGTAACAAACCTACACGTTCTACACGTGTACCCCAGAACTTAAAGTATAATGATAAAAACAAAAATAGAGTTAAGTGAAGCATTTAGAAAAGATGGGAAGATATTAATATTTTATTTTTCTAGATGGTATCTACATTGACCTTCCAATCTAAAGAAACTGCCATCTTATAGTAAAGGTGTGATTTATGAAAGATAGAGATGCGAAATGTCTATTGGTGGATGCCTATTATAGGAAAGAAAATACCTCTTTTCTCACCCATTGCTAAGTCCATGGCTGAGGCACCTGTAACAAAAGACAGATTAGCAAGAAGAAGGTATAAAAATCTGCTTTATGTAAGTTTATGTAAGTTTATGTAAGTTTTATGTAACACAGGAGCATGTTCTTCTTTTCGAAGAACAGAAAAATGCCTACATTTTTGTGCTTGGATCATCAGAAAACTTTATTTTAATGCCTCATCTTAAGTAAACAAAATAACATAAAATGAAGTAAAATAAAAGGAATCTGTAAAGGAAAATAAGAAAACTTAAATACTTGGAAAAACGGAAATGTATCACTAAGACATTTCTTGTTGAGAAAAGGAAGTTAAAGTTTCAACACACGTCTAGGGGAAAACTGAGAAGATGGAAATTGTGTTTATAATGATGTGGCATCCAGGGATGGGTTCCAGGCTGAACATTCCTCAAAGGACCTGGTGAGATTGCCAGAGGTAAAGCACTCTTTGACATATGCCAAAAGTTTAAATATTGCAAGCCTGGGAGAAAAGGAAAAAAAGGCTGCAATCATTCAAGTAAAATTCCTACTGCCTCCTCAGTTGGCTTGTGTGTATTTGAAATAGATATCAGATAAATCATTTCCGTCCTTCACAGCAAGTGGGAAGGTTGATATAGCTTGCTCAGATTCAAGGCTAGCCCTGTGAAAAGGTGCAAGAAACTGTTCAGGGAGAGTGATCTGTGGAATACGAAATATTTTCACCTGGCCTATTCACAACTCTTAAAATATGTGCGTATGCGTGCATATAGCGTTACCAAGGTTTCCACCTTTGTCATTGAAAGCCTTTGGATAACAGCAGGCTATTTTTCTATTTTAAATAGAAAATCAACAAAGTTTAAAAAATTTGCCAGCATCCATATTGTGCAGTGTATCTCCTGAAATGCTGGGACATGTTTTTGTAAGTTGGAGGGGGTGCAGTGAGCACCAATATTTAACATAAAAAACATTTTGTATAAGAGCTTTTTTCAAGGTTTTTCTATTATACAATACCCTCATACACATTGTGAAATGAAGTATGTAGCAACTGCTTATTGCTTACAAGTCCAAAAGCAACAAGACAAAAGGTTAAATACATCAATGCAAAAGTACATAATGCAGGAAGTTTTTAAAAAATAGGATACATTCACATATGATGATTGAATAAATATTCCAAAGGTAAATTAAGAGTGATAAAAGCATAGAATGAACAGTATACTTTTTCTATGTAAATATTGATATGGTTTGGCTGTGTCCCCACCCAAATCTCATCTTGAATTGTAATGCTCACAATTCCCATATGTTCTGGGAGGAGCCTGGTAGGCAGTGATTGAATTATCATGGTGGATCTTTTCTTTGCTGTTATTGTGATAGTGAATGAGTATCATGAAATCTGATTAAAATTAAAATTTTAATGGTAATTTCCCTGCACAAGCTCTCTCTTTGCCTACTGCCATACACGTAAGATGTGACTTGCTCCTCCTTGCCTTCCACATGATTGTGAGGCCTCCTGAGCCATGTGGAAATGTAAGATCTTTAAATCTCTTTCCTTTGTAAATTTCCCTCTCTGGTGTGTCTTTATTAGCAGCGTGAAAGCAGACTAATATAAATATACTTGTAGGCATGCAATTATAGAAACATTAATTAGAGCTAATTGTCTATCTAGATATATTTCACACGTGCATAGAAATTTCTCAATAATACACAAAAAACTGTTCTTAGTGAATATATCAGGTTAAGTAAAATGATTAATTTCATACTTCATATATATTACTCTAATAATACGGCTTTTAAAAATCATGTGGTTGTAAGAGTGAATACCCCTCTCCCCATTCCAGTTATTCATACAGTTACTACCATTTAAGTTTTTGTGCTATCAGAACTAATTCTATATGCCCTTCATATTTGTTTACATCAATAACCATAAGAAACCCAAGACTCCCAGTACGCTACTCATTCATTGGATTTCTATTCCCAAAGACTTCTGATTGGCCTCATCTTCTATTTCTTTCTAAAGACTTCAATATTCTAATGGTACCCTGCAATTCACAGTCCACCATGAGCAAATTTCACTTTGTCTTCTCTAATTGTTCCATCATTTGGTTTCTAAAGCTGAAACCAGTTTCTCCCATGCACATTGCTTCCCCTATAACCCTATCACAGGGTGGCCAGGAGAGGTTCCATATTCTTCGTGCTTCTCATTTCCGTTTCTAGGCACTCAGATATAAGTCTCTTGTCTTGCCTTGTCTTCATACTATCTCTATATTCTCCTTACTTGGTGCCGTCTTCTACTGATGATTTATTCACTCTTGTTCTTTAAGATTTTAACACCTGTCCTACTGCCATTCTGTAGCATTACTGCTTTTGTAATTAGTGGCAAATTAATTTCCATGTAAAATAATTTTAGTATTTTAATATACACTCTTTTACTTCCTGTACTGCAATAACATATTCTCCAACCTACCTCAACCACGCCTGTCCCTTTTCACTTGAAATAGCAAAATCCCTGCAGCTTTTCCTTCACTTTTTCACCTCCACCTCTTCACTTCTCAGCTCACTCCCAGTATTCTGACAATTCTTTCCCCCATTGCTTTATATAATTCACTGCTCATATAACTTGATTGCCTGTACCCACCTCAAATGATCATTTCTCTAATTACTTAGAGTCCTTGTTTTTTTTTATTAGAGTCACTTCCTTGCTATCTTTAAACTTTCTCTTTTATAACTTCATTATACTTACTTGCTAAAATGAAAACCCTAATAAAATCCAACTCTCCAACTAATTTTTGCCTGCACAGCCAAATATGACTAGGAAAAATATGTACAACCAACAACAGCTTACTATGACAATGTTAAAATTGCAACCATACACCTTAGAGCTGCTTAGCATTCTTAAGTGATTCTCTAGTTCATTCATTTGCTTACTTTCTTTATAATTTCTCCCTTTTTATTGAACTTCCAATATCTTCCTGTATCTTTACTCTTACCTGACGATCTTTCTTTTTATTTCCATGAAAAAAGATGCAATCAGCAAAGAATATTAGCATGCCACTGTCACAGGACCTGGGGTGTCACTTTGCCAGGCTAAAACTTCTGTGGCCAGTGGTGCTTTTGCCCAAGTTTTGCTTAAGCCCACTGGACTCATTCTGGCCACTTGGCCTGGCAAGGTGCACTAGGCTTGTGCTACCAGCCTAGATTCTATGCCTGTCAAGGGTGAGTACAGTGCAGAGCGGAGAGTGAGCATAGGATGCAGCTACTGTGCATGGCCAGACATGCTGGCTGTGGCAGGGTGGTCAGCTACAGGTGCTGTCACAGGCACCAGCTCACTGAGAGGCTGTGGCTGGACCAGACATACCACAAGAAGTTTCCACTTTGGCACCAGGGAACATGCTGGCACCTGGGAGCTTGAAGATGCCAGGAACCACAGAGCCCAAAAAAGAGTTTCACAGTCTTGGCTTGAGGAGTTCCTAGGTCTGGGCTCTCCAAAGGACTGCAGCTCTTGTCTCTCTTTCTTCTCTCCTTCTCATTGCCCACAAGACGGCAAGTGGTGGGTGGTGTATTTCAGCCCTCTTTGTGTTAGAGCACTTTCAGTCCCACCATTCAGCAGGTCCTGAATTCTTGTCCCACATCCAGAAAGAATGAGGTACATGGACAACTGGAGGGTGAGTAAGGTGAAGAGGTGTTTTATTGAGCGATAGTGAAGCTCTCAGGAGGCCCATAGTGGGTGACTCCTATCCTCAGGCAGGTCATCCTATGAGTGTACAGCTCTCAGCAGAGAGGAGACCCAGAGTGATAGCTCTTCTCTGCAGGAAGGTCATCCCATTATCTGCTGGAGTCTGGATGAGTACAGGGTTTTATGAGCTTCAGAGGCGAGGTAGTATGGGTTGACTGGTCTTGGGACAGCAATGGGCAAGCCTGTAAAAAAGCACCATAACTTCTCTCTCTGGTCCATGAAACTAGCAGTCTGTCCCCCAGGCTTCAGGCAATCCCTGGCTTGAACGTGGAGTTTCACCAGAGACCCACCCCTTTCTGCCTGGGAGCCTGTCTGCCAGCTGCCGCATTCATAGCACACAGAATCTTCTTCATGACTAGGGGCACCTGCAGGGCCATGCTGAGCCACCCTCAGCCCCTCCTTGGCCTCCCTCCCATGCTTGTCAGCATCCAAAGTCTAGAGAGGACTAAGGTGGCCAGGGGCTGGTGTGTCAACACCATCCCGAGCATGTGTACACCTGGCTGGGTTGTGACAGTGCCCAGGCTCGGCCACAACTTTGCTACAAAATCAGAGCTGTGAGTGCGGAGAGGCCAAGCAGCTGGACCAGGCACTTTCAAGCCTGTTGGGGTACAGGGGCTTCCCAGGTCCCTGTGACTGGCTGGTTGAAGTTGTGGGAGGACAGGGTTCTTGTTATACCAATTTGTAAAGAGGTGGGGCTCTCTTCTGTTTCCAGCTCCCACTGACTCCACAGAGGGAGTAGCCCCAGCCACACCTCGCCTGCTGCAGCTGATGTCTTTGCAGCAACCACTCTAGAAGGGTCACTGCTGCCATCACTGCCATCAGACAATTTAGCATAGCTTCATATGTACCCATACTGAAAAAATGAAGGAATGATTCAGTTGCTCTTTCTAGACATTAGATTTGTCTGGAAGAGTTCCACTTATTCTCAAGTTGGTGGTAGTTTGGAAAATATCTATTTTGTCTCACCTGTTTAGGAATAAAAAAACAGTTAATAATATTAGTGATTATGTTAGTATATTAAGGTTTTAAGTCTTCATCTCGCATTCTGTTTTTAAATTTACTCCAACCATGTTTTGCTTCCACCACTCTACCCAAGTAATGATTTCTACATTGTGACATTCAGTAATAGTTCTTAGGCTACATCTTACTGGACCTATCAGCATCATTTGAGAAGGTTGACCACGTTCCTCTCCTTGAAACTCATTCCTTGCTCATCACTGGGACAGGACTATTATTCTGTTTTTCTTCCACCTCATTGACTTCTATTTTTCAATTTCCTTGGAAAGTTCCTCCACTTCTCTCTGATAATTAAATATCAGCGTTTGCTGAGATTAGACATTTTCCTCCCTGTTTAGATGGTGTGGTAGATTGATCATAAAATTCCTCTCTATTTTTCAACCTGAAGCTATGTATGTACAG
Organism: Cebus imitator; assembly: GCF_001604975.1. NCBI lineage: Eukaryota > Metazoa > Chordata > Mammalia > Primates > Cebidae > Cebus > Cebus imitator. The sequence goes on along the minus strand of NW_016107355.1, from coordinate 4,915,787 downwards.
CGTGAGGCTGTGGTTCATGCCATCAGATGATGTAGTCCATTTCCCATTCCTTTCAGCCTGGGTTTTCTCTAACAGGACAAGACAAAGTACTCCTTTGCCAGTTTTCAGTCTAGGCCTCAAGGGACCTTGCATACTTCCACTTTCTCTTTGGGAACACAAAGGTCATCATGTGAACAAAGCAGATTTAGTTTATTGAACAAAGAACAGAAAACATAGTTCAATTTTATCTGTGATCTCAAATGAGAGCCAAACAATTGTTAGATATGCAAAAGAAGGCAACTGAAAATACTCAGTTCCCAGAACACCTAAGAGTTGACTTATAAACAAACAAGCCAAGATCAATTAATCCTAGTTTAGATTAGCAGAATTGCCCAAGTGACCTATAGCTATGAGGTCTATATCTATAATATGCATGTATTTTTAAGCCACCAAGTTAGGTAGCAATTATTTTAATTACTTACATGTGAAGGAAGAGAGTAGTATGGACACATCTTTCAAACTGTTAGGCTCTTATGGGAATAGGAAAAAATTATCTGCCTGCAATAATTCCTTTTTTAAGAGTCATGAGATAACTAGACAGGTTTTGCTCTGCCAGTTTCTACAACTTTTTTAACCAGGAAGGTGAAGAAAGAGATAAAAAAGGTTTGGGGCCACTGGAGAATAAAACTCAGTAATAAGATTTAAAGGCCTTGTGAACTGAAACTGAGATCTCATCCTTTGCAATTCAATATTTGCCTTCTAAAGATCCTAGGGAATTCATAAAAACAGAGTAAAATAAATTCAAAAGTTATGTCAATAAGCAGAAAATGAAGAGAAGAATAAAAGTTATCTGGGTACTAGTTTTATCAGAAAAAAAGTGACTATATAGGCAACAGGAGCAGTAATAGGACACTGACACAATAAATAGATTTGAGACCTTTTTCCCTCCCATTTTCTTTAAATTCTATACCACTATAACTAAAATTATTTTTATTATTTCACATAACATACATAGAAAAATAGATGCTATCTTAGTAATTGAATGAGATTTTTTTAAAAAATCAGTTTGCTTTAAACTCCTTTTTCTAGTTTTCTATAAAATACAAGAATGTCATAAATGGATTTTATTACGTAATAAGTTAGCATAATACTCATATCAATAAATACTTGTTTGTACAACATTTGTTAACACATGGAGAAAACCTGGTTCTAAAGGAAGAGGACTTGAGATCTGGAAGAAGAATAGAAGATGGAGAAAAGTCTGGAGGTTGAATAATGTTGGAGCCTAGAAGTTATGCTGTGATGCAGGTAGATGTTGCAAATATGGCTATCTGACCCAGTGACAGAGGGAGAGAAGTGCCACAAGATAAAGTTCATATAAGGCAGTGACTTAACTTTTATATTAGTAGCAAATTAGTAATCTGAAGCCTTCATTGTTAATACTACCTTGAATAATAAACACTATACTGTGTTCTTGGGCACACTAAAAAAGAAAAGAGTCATAACTGGGAAGATACAAGGAACATAATATTCATAGAACTCCACCACCTCGTAGGTGGTTAATATTTTCCTTGATGGTTTTTTTCGTTTTTTGAGAGGGAATTTCACTCTTTTTGCCCAGGCTGGAGTACAATGACATGATCTCAGCTCACCACAACCTCCGTCTCCTGGATTGGAGAGATTCTCCTGCCTCAGCCTCCTGAGTAGCTCTGATTACAGACATGTGCCACCACATCCGACTAATTTTGTATTTTTAGTAAAGACAGGGTTTTTTCATGTTGGTCAGGCTGGTCCCAAACTCCCGACCTCAGGTGATTCACCCTTCTCGGCTTCCCAAAGTGCTGGGATTATAGGTGTGAGCCACTACGTCCGGTCCTCCTTGATGCTTTTAACAAACTGTGTTGAGAAGATTTGTGTTTGTTTCATTCCTCTCAGATAAGAAAACCATATACAAAGTTTTTTATCATTCAAAAGAATGTACGTCAAATATAGCACCAGAAGCATCTTTATTTGAACACTCTACCTCATGTGAAGTACAAATAATTCCTGCCTCTATTTTAGTTTAGTGGATTATCCTAACATTCAAGATGCATGTTTTCTTTTAAAGGAGGGTGATGAAATGATGCTTTGATAGCAAGACCAAAAATCTAGAATTAGATAAACTATTTTCTCAATATGGTATGGGCTGATTTTATAACAATATATAAGTGAATTCTATCTATTAACAGAATTTGGTTTGCTGATGACACAGATGTGTGGTATAACATTATCAAAGACATTTGGGAATTATTCTTGTTTTAGTAATTTGGTAAGTTGATAGTGAGCGCTGAAAGCTGTGGTTTGCACTGTGATATGATATTTTGCCATTCCATCTAGGAATAAACTCAGTCTTTTCTGACTGCTTGAGCACTGGTATGTTCATTTAAATTTAAGATGTTTTCAAATCAAACAAGCATCTAAACAGCAGTAAAATCCAACCATAAAAGATTGAATTCCCTGACTGACAAAACTGAAGCAACTGTGACATCTGAAGGGAACACATGTCCTTAGATCACTGATGACTTTCACTTCAAAATGCTGATTTTTCAGTGTCATGATAAATCTATCTAAAATAAAATATTACCCACAGGATGTTTCCACAGTTTTATTCTCTATGTTGTATTAGTTTCCTTCCTTTTTATTTTAATAAAATAGTTCATCAAGGGACTAACTCAGGGAGAAATAAAAAGCAAAACACTTGAATCTAATATTTTCATGGATTTTTAAAATAGGCTTAGACTTTGATCATTTCTCACTAGATCAAAGAGTATTTGATACTCTTTGAAGGGAGACGTATTGTAGTATATAGGAAATTCAATTTACAAGTTCATTATGGCAAAACGAAAGCAAAAATCCACTTCTACTGTGAAATAAATGCATTTGTATGAAACAAGCACAGATTTTACATATATATATATACATATATAATACATATATATATATATATATATACACACACACATACATATTCCAATTTAAAAGTCTCGAATCACTGCTTTTGGGTAAACAAACATCATACATTATGAGAATAGAAAATGTAATATGCAGTTGAATTTAACAATAAGTAAATGTGGTAGTATTCATTTTCCTGTTACAACATAGGTACTTTCACATTTTAGTTGACTTATCATGGAGGTCTGTTATTTAATTTAGTGTTTAATTATTTCTCATAGTGTAATGAGTGCTCTGAAGTGTCTATACATGGCTACAACTTGAGTTCTTAGCTTACAATATAAAGCAGAATGTATTTTATTTCTCTTCTGTGTCCAGGATGTATATATAACAAAATATTCAGGGTTAGTAGTGAAACAAGAAATTGGGATTCTTTATTTGTACAGTTTCATGCACCTATTTCATTAGAAACACATAGATAACTGTGGTCATATTTAAATCCTCCGTTAAGCTATTGATGGAAACCATTTTAGATATAGTATACAGTTTAAATGTAGTTCATCTAGTCCATCTCTTGTTGATAATCTTTTGGCCATTGGGTTGTCAGTGATGGTCTACATCAGGTATTTTGCTTTAGTAAATAATATTCACTAATATATACATATTTACTGGGAATTTGTTGTCCCAGTGCATTAAAATTTTGTATTATGGCTTACTTAGGGATCCTCCTAGTAGAGAGAGAGAGAGAAAATGTGTGTGTATGTGTGTGTGTGTTATACAGTATATATAGTAAAGTATACATATATAACATAGTATATATAATATTGTGTATGTGTATATAGTGTCTATAATAGTATATACTCTGTGTGTGTGTGTGTGTGTGTGTGTGTGTGTGTGTGTGTTTGGTGTGTGTGTAGCCAAGTGCTAAAAATGCCATTAAAAACCCATGGTTGTCTTTTTGTCCTTTGTTTATTTAGACACTGGTAATTTAGAATGTCTTTAATATTATTTGAAAAGACACAATTATGTCATCTGTTGCTTTAAATTTAAAGAGAGCTTAGATGTTTCTTATTGTTGTGACATGTAACTTGATTTGTATCAATGTCTTTAAAACTTCTAGAGAAATTTAAAAATTATTATTTTTTCTTCTCATCAGTTTTTATTCACACCTAGTTGTTATTTTTGTGTGAAGTGTTCTTTTAGCATATTATTATCACTATCTGAATTCTACAATTTACTAACAGAAGATGATGGACTGTATGTGGCATAATTGCTTCTATTAATATGATTTAGTTAGTTTTTCTGCCTGCCTTAAATGTTCTATTACACTAAAAGAAATAAAAACACACATAAACAGATAATATGTATTTTTTTCTTTTTTTAAATTATCCTTTAAGTTCTGGGGTATATGTGCAGATCGTGCAGAATTTTTGCATATGTGTACACATACCATGGTGGTTTGCTGCATCCATCTCGCCCTCAGCTACATTAGGTATTTATCCTAATGTTATCTCTCTCCAATCCTCCCAGCCCCTGCCATCCCTCCCCAAGTTCCCCCATCTCCCAACAGACTCAGATGTGTGATGTTCCCCTCCCTATATCCGTGTTCCCATTGTTCAATACCCACTTACGAGTGAGAACATGCAGTGTTTGGTTTTCTGTTCTTCTATCAGTTTGCTGAGAATAATGGTTTCCAACTTCATCCATGTAGCTGCATTTTATAGTCAGTTGTCAAAAATATTGAAACAATTAGAAATAAAACAATGATCAAGAACAAACTTATAATCCAAAACTCAAGCAAGTGTTGGAACAAATGTAGATAAATTGAAAGACCTATGTGTTGTTTTGCAGCATGTGAAATAGTGTGACTACTCTGAAAAACAGTTTGACAACTTCTTAAAATGGTACATATAGAGTTACCCTATGACCTAGCTGTTTCACTCTTAAAGGAATATCTAAGACTGAGTAATTGGTAAAGAAAAAAGATTTATTTTGGCTCATATTTCTGAGGCTGCATAAACATGACAGTAGCATCTGCTTGGCTTCTGTTGTGGGCCTCAGGAAGCTTATAATCATGGCAGAAGGTGAAAAAGGAGCAGGCAGATCACATGGCAAGCGAGTGCACAAGAAGTGAACAGGAGGAGGCTCTAGGCTCCTTTAAACAATAAGCTTTCAAGTCAGCTAACAGAGCAAGAGCTCACTCATCACCAAGGAGATGGTGCTAAGCCATTCATGAAGGATCTGCCCCCATGATCTGACACCTATCACCAGGGCCCAACTCCAACATTGAAATTTCAAGTAAATAAACATCCGTACTATATCATGCATGAATGCTCACATAATTATTCATTATACCAAACACTGGAAGAAACCCAAATGTCCATCAGTTGATGAATAATTAAACAAAATGTAGTATCTTTATGCCATGTAAGATTGACAATAAAAAGAAATGAAGTGCTAATACATGCTACAACATGAATAAACCTAAAAATATTGTAAATTAAAGGAGTCACAAAGGAGCACCTATTTTATGATTTCATTTATGTGAATGGTCTAAAATAGGCAAGTCTATGGACAGCAAGTATATTGCTTGGCTAAGGCTGGGAGAGAAGGATATGAAAGGTATTTGGGAGTAAATGCTAAAGTCTATGAGGTTTCTTTTTGAGGTGGTGCAAATGTTCTAAAATTAGACATGTAGTTACCCAATATTTTGTAGTTGTCCTGTGGGTGTCAGTATAAACCTCCCACTATAAATCAGTTTGTATGTTAAGACTGATGATGCAACATGCACTAGAAAGATATGAAAAGCCTATATTTTAAATCTATGACAGTTCATAAATAGTTTGGGACTCTCCAGGGAGAGCAGGGCTGGCACAAGCCAGTCCAGATGACAAAAGTGAAAAGAGACAGGTGGCTTTGGCCTTTAACGTAGCTAGGAAACAGGGTCAGAGTGAAGGCTCTTGGTCATGGAACAGGGTTTGCATGATTTGAACTGTGAACAAGTGCTGAAGAAGAGAGAGTGAGGAATTTCTTATTGCATTGTCCAGATATGGGGCAAAAGAAGAAGGGAGAAAGGGGAACAGGACAGAGATTAAAAGCTTAAAATAAAACATGTAAAATGATGGAGTCTTCCTCTTTATTACACACAACCCTGTAAATGTACTAAAAAACATTGAATTATACGTTTAAAATGGGTACATTTTATAAATGTGAATGTTATGGCTCAATAATGCCATTTAAATAAAAGTCTGAAAAACACAAAATATTGGTTATAATATGGAGCAAATAGAAATATCATATATTACTGATACAAATATTTAATGACAAAACCACTTTGGAAAAGTTTTTGACATTTACTTTAAATACCAGTTACCAGTTTAGCAAGCAATTCTACTTTTAGGTATTTTAATCTATGAAGAATAAATACTGTTTTCTATCAAAAGCTCATGGAAGACTGTTCATAGAAGCTTTATACATAATATAAAAAAAGTTAAAACAACCCATCAACAGAGGAATATATACACAAGCTGTGGTATGTGGATCCAATGGAATGCTACTCAGCAGCAAAATGGAACAGAATACTGTTACCTACAATGACATGGAAGAATCTCATGGGTATTATGCTGCATTAAAAAAGCTAGACATAAAAGAGTTGTAAGAGTCCATTTCTATTACATTATCAAACTGGCAAAGCTAATCCATAGTGAAAAAAGTGACTGCCTCTTTCACAGGGAAGGGTCTATTAGGGCCACAAGAGAAGTGTCCTGGGTTAATAAAAATGTTCTATAGCTTGCCAGGTCTTTGGGTTAAATAAGTGTATTTATTTGTCAAAATTATACAGCTTAGATATTTGAAATGTAATGTACATTGCTTTTACCTCAAGAGAGACTATAAAATAATAATAAGTTGAGAAGCTTGGGGTTGGAGTAGATATTGATGAATCAAAAATTATAGAGTAATGATTTTTTGAGTCTAGGTGATTCATACATGAGGTTTTATTATAATATTTGATTCACTTTGTTTGGTTTTGAAATTTTTTATAACCAAAAGGTTTTTTTAAGATTTTCATAGGCAAAGATGGCAACAATTCCTGAAAAATCATAAAAAGTGATATGGTAGGGCAGTTCTGTTTGGCTAAAAGTGTTTAATTATAGTGAATTAGAGGCTTTATCATTGCAGTAGAAAGCTACAAACAAGGTTAAGAACTTGATGAGGAGAGCTAATTGAGATAATGTTGTAATATTATGTATCTAAAAATGATTGATGTATTTGAAAAGATGCACAGCATTCTCTTAAATATATGGTTTATGGTCATGACGTGTTTCAGTTTATGCCTCTACATATCTTTGTACGTTTCAGATCTATTTAACTTGTTTTGCTATTTCTGATTGCATACACTTGTGAAATACTTAAGATTTCAGTTTTTAATTCATAAGACTATGAACTGTCATAGATTTAAAATATCAAATGTTTTACTCATGCATATATACATAAAGTTGTGCCTTTAGGCATTGGCAAAAATATGACCCATGATATCTGTTTTGCTCAATTCTTTTTGAAATTTTTAGTTATGTGCATTATTCAGGATTACAGCATAAATACAATACATATTTAAGGCTTGTTCTGAATTTCTAATTCCCGGGTCAATTCTATACTAAAATATATTATCTTGTTTTCATGTTAAAAGGTAACAACAATATTTGAAATGTCAATATCATGCCTCATGGGAAGATGTTAAGGAATGATTGCTTTAGAAAACTTAACCTTTCATAAATTCAGATGTTTTAATATTTGATTCCATATATTTTACTCAAAAGTTACATAAATATGTTTTTGACTACAGTATAGATGTAAATATGTGTTCTACAACTGAAACCAGGTATTTTGTGCAACTGCATGTATAATATTATTCTTATTATTGTTACTGCCATTTTATATTATTTTTAGAAGACTAGTGATCAAATGAGGAGTGTTAGATGAAAATACCTCATTTCTTTAGACTTGGGTATAACCTTCAGTTCTTCCTCAGATAATCCATCAAAATAGTCGATGCAAATTTCCATAGCTTTTCATTCCAAGCAGATTGATAAATAGAATCAAAATCGTGCCAGACCTTAAAGTCATAACACATGGAGACCAGATAGCACAGTTGAATCATCAAATTGTGACAATGTTTAGTCAAAAAAATTTGCAAACAAGCCTTCAGATTTCGGTTATAAATAATAGAGAATAGGATGATATTTTTTAAATGTTAAAAGCAAGGATGAGGGTAACTATGTTAGTAAATGTCAGGACACACTCCAACTGGAACAGAGAAAAAATTTTAAGAAAACGTAGATTCTTATTTTTACTTCTCCACAACTTCTCACTTTATTCTTACTTTCCACCACTCATGCTCAAAGGCCCTTCTCCACCAGTCTGACAGGGCTAAAATATTTGTAAGTTTTAAGTCATCTTTCTGTTTGGACATGGTGAATGAAATAAGCTTGCGAATCAAGCAAACCTTACAAAATATTAAAGAATGGAATTAAGGCCCAGTCAAAACTGGCAATCCTATAATTGACTTCTTTTCTTTAAAATATTTTTCTTCATATTGAATAAAGATGCAGAAGTGCAGATCACTGTACCAAATTCAAAAATAAACCCAGAGTTTTGCTTGTTCCTTACAAGACTCCTCCACCTTCCCCTACAAGCTCAGACAATCACCATAAAAATTGTATGGGCCAGCATCAGGATAATCCTGCCATGTACTCATTTCTTTTTCTATCAGTCTGAGTAAGAAGCCCAAGAAACCCTGACACATCTCCACAGGGCTTGGGGCATCCCCTTTCATTCCTATGACCTCTTTTCAAATCTCAAAATTATTCCAATTGTATTGTCTACAACTCGCAGTCATTCATTAGAAAAATCTCACACAATTTTTAATCCCCCATTATTCTTTAATCTATGTCCTTGTTTGGCAAATCCCTATACTGCTGAAATCCAGTGTTTATCTATCATGTCTCTGCACTGCCTGCATGGTTGAAACACACTTCCATCAGCATACAAATAGTCTAAAATTTATGCTAGGAGAAATAGTACAAAACCCACTGTACACATTGAAGCCTTCCTAGGTATTAATTTGTAATCCTTTTCTCTTAACACCACCAAATGTTCTTGAAAGAGTTGTCTGAGCTCATTCTTCCAAACTCTTCTGAAACTTTTTCTTACTGAGCTTTCATATCAGGGTTCTCTCCATTCATTTCTTAGCTCTTGTCAATATTTCCTAATAATTCCTAATAATGGCCTAATAATATGACCAATATTTTCTAATAATTCCTAATAATGACCTAATAATTCAACACTGGAGTTAGCACCATGCCATAGCTCCATAGCATGGTGCTAAATGCAGTGGTGAATTATTAGGTCATCTAGGGTTATCAGTAGACACTGAAAAAGTCAGTCCTACCCTTTTTCTTAAAACATTTCTTTACACAGCTTTTGGGAAACTACTCTGTTTCCTGACCACAATGGCTGCTCCTTCTTAAATATTATTATTATTATTTTGCTGACTTTGCTTCATCACTACGATGTTTCTGAACTCAGACCAAAGATGTTCTCGCCTCTCTCTTTATTCACACCTTTGGAGTTTCTATCCAGTACTTTACTTTAAATATCCTCTTTGAGCAATGACTCACATATTATAGCCACCTCTCCCTTGAACTTTAGCTGTATATATACTTGCCTACTTGATATCTCTATTTTGATGTACACTAGGAATCTCTAACTTAAGAAATGCTCCTGAAACTATTTTTTACTTCCTACCTCCAAATATGTTCCCTCTACATTCTTAACTACCTCAGCAAAGGAATACTTCATCCTTCTAGTTACATAGGACAGGCAATTGGGAGTCATCCAAAACTATGCTTTCTCCCATATCTCACATACCATCTGTCTACTGCTGATGTTACCTATAAAATATGCCCCGGGTCTGAAACTTTCTTACCCATATTCCTCTATCATCCTGAACCAACATCATCTCCTGTTTGGATTAAAACATTCACTTCCTAATTGACACTCCCTCACACACACGCTTCTTTCTTCTTTCTACCGCAAGTCACTCTTACCACAGCAGCAAGGTTGAACTTGTTAGATTCTAAGCAAATTATATCACCTCTGTGTTTAAATCTTCCCAGTGGCATCTCATTTCATTGAAAGTAAAAGCCAGTGTCCTTAAACTTTTTCCTTTTTGCCTCAAAACACTTGTTGGTGGCACTTGGGGTTGCAGTGTTTACCCTGAGATAAGTTTACCAGGAAATATTTCGCTTTTATTATTTTCCCATCACTCTAGTATTGACTTTGGTAACAAAATTCATCATTCTGTTTATAGAATTCTATTTTTAGCAGTGGTATTTACATTTACAAAATAGTAATTCTGGATCACTGAAAATGTCAAATCCTAGAAAACGTAGCATTCCTACCCATGATGTTAACCTTGTTATCAGTTGCTGGCCAAAGATTAATTTGATGAATCTGATTTTTCCAAAATAGATGATTCTGATTATTCAGACAATTCTGATGTTAGTTCTGTTTAGAAATGACTCCAAAACAGTTTTTATATTTTATTTTCACATTGAAAATCAGTGAGATTTGCTTCAGCCTCAAAGACTGTTTATGTAAAATTAAGTGAGCACCTACAGTGAGCTGCACTTTTTTTTCCTAAACAAGAAAAGAGTTAGAATGTCTTACAAGTTTTACATTGAGAGAGAGAGAGAGAGAGAGAGAGAGAGAGAGACTCTTGTTCTGTCACCTCACCCAGGCTGGTGTGCAGTGGCACAATCTCGGCTCACTGCAGTTACTGTCTCCTTGGTTCAAGCAATTCTGGTGCCTAAGCCTCCTGAGTAGCTGGGATTACAGGTGCCCGCCACCACGCCTGGCTAACTTTTGGTATTTTCAGTAGAGACTGGGTTTTGCTATGTTGGCCTGGCTGGTCTCAAAGTCCTGGAGTCAAGTGATCTGCCCACCTTAGTTTCTCCAAGTGCTGGGATTACAGGTTTGAGCCGTAGGTCCAGATCTGCAAGTTCTATATTATATGGACCCTCACTTCTATTCTGATCTCACTTGGTAGTTCCTCCATCATTACTCACTGGATTGTACCCACACTGACTTCTCTGAATTTACATGAGCTTCACCAGCATTTTTCTCTTTGTATTTGCGCTTCATCAGAAATACTACTTTCTGGAGCTCTTGTTTTCTATGTTTCTGTTCATACAACACTTTAACATTGATTTTTTTCTCTTACATTTTCTATAATACAGCAACCCATCTCTTTATTCCTTATTCACATATCTTACTTTCATTTTCTCCATAATAGTTACTACTAAGAGATACATATGTGTTTCATTATTTATTTTTGTATTTTCATCTTGTTTCAGATGTCAGCCAATTAAAGGAAGAAGTTTTATTTTATTCATTACTAAATTCATTGCACTTCCAAAGTGCATGGCCTGTAGTAATATGCAATAATTACTTCCACCAAATGTGCAGTGCCTTAGGTCAGGGTTATAATACGTGAGTAATGCAAATTGATGAGAGAGAAAAATGCAGGGGGTGAAAAATAAGGGTAAAGGAAGAAGTAGGCCACTGTCAAGAGTTACAGACAGCACTTAGAATATAACAATTAAAAGCAAATAAAAAATTTTAGCATCAGAAAACCTAGTTTCAGATTGCAGCTTTGCCACTTGGAGGATATATTCCCTTGAACAAATGACTTAAATTATTTGTGTCTCAATTTCCATGATTGATAAATAGGTATAGTAGCTATCTCATTACATTATAAATATTAAATGCAATAACACTTAAAAATGTTCACCAACATGGTGGCATATAGTAAGTAAACATTCAGTGGTAGTTGAAAAACACAATAACATTAAAATAAATCAGAAATCAAATTGCATAACTACTTCCATATTTCAAAAACCTTTTTAGGATTAGCCCTGTTCTTTGAAAGATGAGGGATATATTTGTTCTCTTCTTTCTCCCATAACTTGCAGAATTATAGTAATATGATTGCTCACCTTATGAATCAAATGTATCAGCTAAACAATAATGTGATTACAGAGAGGGTGTGTGTGTGTGTGTGTGTGTGTGTGTGTGAAACAGAGCTTTTTATCAATCACAGCTATTTCACTTACTGTCCTAAAGCCCCAGTTTTCTTATTAACCTAAAATAATAATAATAGTACTGCATTATGCGGCTCCTATGAGGTGTTTTACTTTTCTATTGTTGTGTAACAAATTACTTCAAACTTATTGTTTAAAAGCAACAAAAGTTTATCATCTTACAGTTTCTGTTGGTCAGAGGTCTGGGCATTGTGTAGGAGTTCTCTGTTCTTTTCTCAAAAATCTGAAATCAAGGTGTTGAATGGGGCTGCAGTTTTCATCTGACCCTCTTCTTTATCTTCCAGTCTCATTCAGGTTGTTGGCAGAATCCGGTTTCTGGCAGTTGTAGGCCTGAAGTGTCTCTCTTCTTACCCGATTGTCACTTGGGGTTCACTCTCAGTTCCTAGAACTTACCCTAAAGGTCTAACATGTGTCCCCTGCATAGGCAATTTAGAACATGCCTGTTTGTTTTCACCTAGTTCAGCAGGAGAGTGTTTGTTGCTGTTTCTTTTAAGAGCTCCACGGACTAATTCATGACAACCAAGGATAATCTCCCTTTTGATTAACTCAGTCAACTGATTAGGGACCTTAATGACACCTACAAAATCCCATTTACCGTATAAGGTAAAATAATCACGGGGATGGTACCTATTGTTTTCATAGGTCCCATTTATACTCAAGGAGAGGGAATTCTATAAGGACATGAGTTATAAGGGGGTTATCTTAGAATTGTCTACCACATGATAATTAAAAGATTTGTTGTATATGAAACTTTTCCACCATGTCTTATTAACTGTGGCAATCAATAAAACAACTTTGTTATTATTTTCCTATTTTCAGATACTAAATACACAATATGTTAATATTTTGGGGACTGGTTTGTACTTTACGATACTTGCAATTTAGAAAAAAATTACAGAGATCACACAAAAGTATTTTCACTTCTTATATTAGAGAGGACACTGATAAAATGTGTGAAATTCTTATTCTGCTTTACCTCCATTTTAACTCAGTATTTCTTCACTTGAGCAACTTGCTCAACACATTCCCTAGGGGACTGAGAAAATTGTACTTGTACAATGTTGCAAAAGGAAACTTCTATGGCCTTCAAGTACAAGCTACAATATTTATTATCACATCAATGTTCTGGCAGTGTTGCTTGTAAGTAGATATACTGATTTAGTCTGAAGATCAGTCAGGTGAGCTCAGTTTTGCCTTGGGCTATCAGATAAGGAAGATATCTTACTTTTCCAGTGCTTTTGAAGCCAAGCTCATTGAAGAAAATATTCATATTTACAGCAATTTTCAACCAATATTGCTTCTTTGCCCAATATAATTGAACAAAAACCTAAATTTAAATTGAAATTATTCTCATCCACATCAGCTGTGAAATTTTTTAGATAAAGATGAAAAATTTCTAAGTCAACATCTGAGCTATTTACTAACTTTATATCTATGGATATGAAAATATTGTAATATATAACTTCTCTTATCAGGTGCTCAATTGTTTCTTTTTTCTTATATCAGTACTTTATTGAACATTGTTAATAATATATTAATACTATATGATAAAGTCTGAAAACCATAAAAATACTTAAAGGTAGACTATCATTTTGTGCCTAAAATAGTATTAAATTAAGATATTTCTAATGTAAAATATAATAAATTTAACAAAACAGAACCATTGGGAAAGATTACAAAGTAAACAAACCAATCTCTGCAAGTGGCACGTACAATTAGGGTAAAAAAGAATACTGTGTTCTTATTTGAGTTACACATCTTGTCAAGGGGTTAGCCTCCCAAATCTAGGTAATGATCTACCTGAGTCTCTGTGCACCATCGCAAACCCACTGCCACATGCTTTCACTCTTCACTCTTACAGCCACATAACTACTGCATCTAGGGTAAACCATTTCTCAAGATATGGCACCAAGATCATTCTTGTCTAAAAAAAACATAAAACCCCATCAGCCTTTATTCGTTCACCATATTTAGTTTCAGAGGAACTTTGCTGTTAGTTTACATAACACTCTCTATCCTAAACTCAGGAATAAGTTTATTCTTGTGTAAAATTTCCAGCCCTTGCCTTAAGAACTAGATATATTTACCAGACCCAAACATTGAATATCTGTTCCCTGAATTTTTGTGCCCCCATTTTAGTGTGTTTCATGAAACACTCTCTTGAGAGACCTTCATATGTTGAACAAAAGCAGGATCATCACCATGTTTCTCAAATACTATACTTCTTTCCATTATGTGCAAAATATATTTGATGGTCGTTTTTGTATACTTAATTTTCTAGTTGTGGTTCTACTTAAACATATTTTCCTGCCATCTGAAGCCAATGTTATAGTAACCTAATCTCAAAATTAAATACTTAATAATTGATAGCCATCAATTTGTAAAATACCTATAGATTTTTACGACACAAAAAAAAGTTTGGAAGAACTATGAGAATATGACAGTAAGTCATTTCTTTTATATTATTTCAAGATTGCTTCTTTGCTTGTTCAAGGCTACATAATGAAGCATTTCTTCATAATTACTCATATTTGTCAATCTTCATGACATATCCAAAAATGACCAAAAATATTGGAAATTTTTTTAGATTTGCAATTATCAGCAAGAGTTTCTATGTAAAATTTAAACCAAAAAGATAAATGACTTGAAAAGACAGGACTTTTAAAACATACTTTTCTTCTTTCAGTAATAATTTTTCCTCTTCAAGCCTTTATAAAAAATCTACTTTGTCAATTTTATTGAACAATAATACTCATATAAAAACATAAATATATCAAAACTGTGGGGTGAGCATGCTTTGTAATATACATCTAGAATATTTTAAAAGTAAAACAAAAATTACTTGAAATCTAAGTCTACCATGAGCCTTTGCTCATTTTCTACTCAATTACTAAAGATAGTCACAGACAACTTCTGATGCCATAAAGTAATTTGGTTTATTTTTTAATAAAATAAAATTAAAAATTTCACCTTTTTATTTATGACCTCTTTCAATCTACAGATGTTTGTGATATATAGTTGTTCTTTATTTATACTTATTGTTTTATAATAACATTCTTCTTTAATATATTACCAAGCATTTATTCATTCATTTAGTCAATGGAAATTTAATTTATTTTTGTTCATTTTTGTTTATTAAAAGGAGCATTGCTGTGAACAGCTTGTATATGTCTTTTCTTGTGTGATAGGGATTGGGGTCCTTTGTTTTTGTTGGTTTTCAAATGAATATACAACGGACTGGGCACAAATGTTGAGCTGTAGTATCTCTACTATAATCAATCAGGTGACAGCATATACAAGAGTTTGTTTATGGGATATCTACTCTAGAACTTGATCTATTTTTCTATCCTTGTGCAAATAGCACACTGTCCAGTGTATACCATTGAATTAGGCTTGTTGTAATAAGATTAATCTTTCAGTCACATTCTTCTTCTAGATTACCCATATTTCCAAGTATTAGGTAATAGAATCACCTTATTGACTTCTCAAGAAATAAAAGTAACTAATATTTTGGTGGAAATTGCTTTGAATGAGTGGATAAACTTAGAAATAATTTATATCTTTACAATGTTAGTTTTGCAAATCACGGACAGAGCATATTCCACCCTTTATTTCGTTCTTTAATTTGTTTGTATAATAGATTGCATGTTTTAGTGTGGGGATTATCCATGTTTTAAAATTCTAGTTTTTTATGTGTTCGATATTATTTTGAATGACCTATTTTTGTTTTCGATGTGCAATTAGAGTTTTTTCTTTCGAAACTTTTAAACATGTAATGATTTTTAGCAATTGACTAAATTTAACCACATTGCATGCCAAAAAAAAAAAAAAAAAAGTTCTTTCTCTCTTATAGGAATCCATCCCTCTTCTCCCCGCCTTCTTCTCTATCTTCCAGCCTCTTATAATTGTAGTTTTATTTTGTTCTTTTTAATCCTCGTGTCTTTTAGTTTTATTTATTTATTTATTTATCCTTATTGTACTAGTTAGAACCTCTAGTACAGTATTGGATAGAGGTGGTGACTGAGGGTTTCATTGTGCTGTTTCTGATGTCAGGGGAAAGTCTTCACACAATTCATTATTTACCATGATTTCACTCGAAGTATTTACAGATATTATTTATAAAATTCAAGGATGTCTACATACTTATGCTTTTTATCCTTTTGTGTACTTTTTTTTTTTTAAAGTCTGAGCTAAGCTTAGTGATTCATTTCTAGTTAGTAGAATGAGGTAAATGCAATGGGGTATGACTTGGATACCAGATAATAAAAGGTCACTTTACTTTCTCTTGTATTGCTTGCTCTAGGGGAGGCCAGCTGCCTTAGTGTGAGACATCCTACAGAGAGATCCACATGGTAAGAAACTGAGGCCTACAGCCAACAGCCAGCGAGGAACTGAGGTCTGCGAAAACCCATGTGAATTAGCTTGGAAGAAGATTTTCCAGCCTTAGACGAGCCTTGGGATGACTGCAGTCCTGGCCAACAACCTGACTACAACTTCCCAAGAGACACTAAACCAAGCTACCCAGCAAAGCTGTTCCAGATTCCTGACCCTTAGAAGCCATGCGAGATAGTGAATTTTTATTTTTTTAAGCTGCTAAATTTGGAAGAAACTTGTCAGGCAGCAATAGATAACTAATGCAATGAAATTATCTTCTTTTCATAGTTTTCTAAGTTATTTCATCAAAAGTTACTCTAAATTTCTTGAGATCATTTCATTTAATCTTCTTTCAGAATGAGTCTATGATTTTAACTGAGTGTGTTCACCTTGTCTGTCATGATGACATTTCACTTTCATCTGTATGTATTTGCTACCTGGATATCAGTTTCATCCCTTAAGCTAGGTAGCTTATCTCTTTGGGGACCAGTACCTTCTAGTGTACTTCCACAGTCCTTGGAGTTCTAAGGAATGTATAAATATTTGATGACACGCTATGAATAAGCATGAGAAAATCAGAATGATTCAATGTAAATATGAATTTACTAATTCACAAAGTAAGTAGAATCATCATCTCTTTGAGTTCTATTATGAAAAGTTTTTAACTCTAGATTTCCATACAAAAAAGGAAATAGATATTCTTTTAAATGCAACAAGCTCATTTCATTATCAGGCAAACATTTAAATATATTATTTAAAAACCTTTATCATTAAGTTATTTAATGCATCTAAAATCTATTTTTATGTTATAAAATAAAAATTCTGGATATTAATAAATTGTTTAAATGTCAACTTCTCAATTAAGGAGATAATGAACACTATTGGTTGGCTTCACCACTGAACCCATGAGTAATATTTTTTTAAAGCTACTTTCTGAACACCACTTATAAGGCAAATACACATAAAGGATTATATAACTACCATAAATCAAGAAGAAAAACAAATGATGAACAACTCAATATGAGAATGAGCAAAGAATATAAACAAATCGTTCAGAATAGAGGAAATTAAACCTTCACAGAAGCATCTAAAGATGACATCCAACTTCACTAACAGGAAGGGAAAAATTGAAATTAAAATTAAAACTGTAATACAGTAGCATTCCTATGAGAAAGAAAGTTGAATTTTTGTGATACACTGTGCTTTCAAAGACATATAAAAATATATTCATGCATTGTAGGAAGAAGGAAAATTTAACATCTCTCAACATTAAAAACTGCTTACATCTTTTGGTGCAGCATTTTCCTTATAAGCCTACGTACAAAGGTATTCTTCACATCATTGTTTGTAATAGCCCCAAATTGAAAACAACTTACATGTCCAGCAGTTAGGACCTAATTAATTAAATTATTGAATAATCAACTGCAAAAATAAGTGATATGGAGCCATTTAAAAACACAAAGCCACTTTAGAGGTAATAACAATAAACAATATTCAAGATCCTTTCTTAAAAAGAAAAAAAAACTAAATGAAATAATGAATAATTTGGATAATATCATAGAGTCTCGAAATGTGTCCACCATTAATCTAACAAGCCCCTCATTCTTGTACATGCATGCCAGTTCTCCCATCAAGAGAGTGGGGTCTATTTCCCTTTTCATGAATCTGGGCTGGTTTCCTGCCTCACTTTCATTCAAACAATGTGAAGAAATTAATGCTATAAGGTTAGTCCCTAAGAAATCTGGCAGCTTCTACTTTTTATCAGCAGCTAGATGCCATCATGGGAAGAAACTCACCAAGCTACTCTATTAAATAGTGAGGGGCCACTAAGGGGAGAGCTCTAGAGGATGACAGGCCATCACAGATCAAGGTGGACATGTGACCTCAGTAAGGAAATGAGGAAATTCGTGTACCATGTGGAACAGAATAGTGTTCTGTCACTTCAACCCATAGATTTGTGAGAAATAATAAACTATTGTTATTTTAAATCAAGTTTTGAGGTGATCAGATAACTGAAAAATTAATATCTGGAAATGTAATTCTGCAATGTTGAAACATACAATTATAGCATTAGTTTTGGGACTGACTGGTGAAAAAAGACTTAAAGTACAGTGAGTGAATTACCATTACAAACTTCCTCGCGAACTTGCAGATCTGACTGAGAATTACAGGCAGAATGCCTTGGCTTTTCTTAATGGTGACTTCTAAGATACTGCAAAAAAATGAAATAAAGAATTAACACTTTTTTTTATTTTTCAAGAAGATCTTCAGTAACTTGCTGGTTGGAAAGTAAAACTGTTTTTTTTTTTTTTTTTTTTGAGACAGGGTCTTGCTTTGTCACCCAGTCTGGAGTGCAGTGGCACGATCTTGGCTCCCTGCAGCCTCTGCCTCCCCAGTTCAAGCCGTTTTCCTACCTCAGCCTCCCAAGTAGCTGGGATTACAGGCACTTGCCACCATGCCTGGTTAATTTTTGTATTTTTTTGTAATATCTTATGAGTCACTATACGTTGCTACGCCATGTTGGCCAGGCTGGTCTCAAACTCCTGACCTCAGGTGATCCGCCTGCTTCGGTCTCTCAAAGTGCTAACATAACAAGCGTGAGCCACTGCACTCGGCCTAAAAGCAAGAATGAAATTTCTGGATCATAGATCAAATGTATTATTATTTTCAACAATAACTGTGTTGCTTCCTAATGCCCTCTTCTCCCCTTTGGAGTGATGAAATGAGAGCAAATGGACCCTACATGTACAGAGCGGGGTCCACACCATAGAAGAATTTTGAAGCTATTAATTTCAGACTACAAACCGCAGTTACTGCACAGTAGTTCTTCTCTTTATGAAAGAAGGAGAAAGTCTTTGCCTTCTCATTACAAAGGAATCCTCTCTGGGAGAGTAGGGAAGGTTCCTATATGTTCATAACACCTTGGTATGCAAATAAGTAAATGACTATTGGAAAGAAAAATCTGTAAATTGGAGGTCTTCAATTTGCAAGGTATGCATAATATTCAAATACCCATTAACCCTGCTTGCCAATGATTTTTGCTCAGAGAGCTCTGACCATGAAGAGAAACAAAAATATTTTATTTTCTAGAGCTCTACCCTTTGTTTTTCTTGGTGTGGCTTATGCAAAACTTACAATCTATGTGCCATTACATCAGCGATTCTGATTACGCTTACCAACAGGGGTGAGAAACAATCTGCTTGGTTTAGCTCTATAGCACTTATCAGTGCTATTTCTAGCAGAATTCAGAGCAGCGGGATGAGACAACTGTAGTGCTGAACTCAGCCATGCCCCTCAGGTGTCTTGTATGTAGCCAGCCAAATGAATACCATCAAGGTTGAGTTTACCTTAGAAAGCCAGGTGGCTTGACCTGTCCACCTGGCCCAAGGCAATAATCCAGGTACAGCAGGATATATTAATTTTATGCACAGACTTCACCTTGGCCTGCAAAAGAGAAAGTCTAGGGCAATTCCATATCCATAACAAACCTGACCAGTGAGCTGAGGCCGACTTGAAAGCCTTCCAGGGCTGCAGCAATGTCACACTGCCCACAGAATATGCATCTGAGATGTTTCTTTTTATACTTGAATGTTTCTGATGATTATCCCTAGATCTAAATCTCAGCTATTTGGGAAACCATTGTGAATTAAAGGTCCTTAAGTAGCCAGTGACTTTAGTTTTGCTTTGGCGTGGAAAGTTTCCCACCACAGGGATATCTGCCACGTTTTCCTGTAAAGTCAAGATAACCCCTGGGACTGAAGAGCTGCATTCTTTCATATGCCAAGTTCATTTGACAAGGGAGGAGTTTCATTTGTTTTGTTTTTCATTGTTTTCCACCTTGTCATTCAGAGAGTCCACCTAAAAATGGCTATTCAGTCTGAGAGTTACCAGGCTTCTATGGGTCAGGCATTTAATTTCAACAAGAGCTCAGTAGCAAGTTTTTCAAAGGCATAGCTGGTAGCCAGATCCAACAGTACAAAAAGATGCCTCTAGCTGGAAGCTGTTTTCCTTTGTATTCCGTCTCCCTTTACAGACTACTTCCTCTTTTGGTGGCAAGAGGTCAAGAAGACAGCAGTTTTTCCTCTGACTGCAGACCTGGAAAGTTAGAGGCATCTGTCTTATGTCCAAACATACCCACAGTTAGCAAACAACAGGGGAGTTCACCCAATAACACACTTCTCTATTTGTAGCTTCTCCCAGTTGGGATGATCTGCTCAGACATTATAAGCAGGGGGAATGACAAGCATATGACAAATTATATCAATTTTGACCATATTTTCACATAAGAAGAAACAAAACAACATAAAGTATTTTTGACAGAAAATTTTTAAATCCTCATTTGTTTTCTTAAACACCCATTTACTCAAATTCCTGAGTGTTAACTCGCTTTTAGCCCATTTAGCATTTCACAGATTAAAATCACAGCTAACTGCTGCCATCTCCCATCTGGGAATGTGAGATTCTGGGAATGCAGTGGGCAGGTTGCAGTCTAGGCCATGTGATGTGACAGTAATTGCTGAAGGATGCATCTTCTGTCTCTCTCTCTCTCTCTCTCTCTCCTTGCCCAGGAACCCAAGATTACTGTATTTCCCTGTATATTTCCTACTGTCTTGGGAGTTCTCAGCTTTCAAGGGGTTCTTTCTGCTCCCTCACCTGTCACCTTATTGGTACATTGGGCCATCCACAGTGCCAGAACCCTTTCTCCCATGGGACTAGGTACTTAGGTGTCTGCATCCAAAAGAGCTGTAACTGTTTAAATCCGTGGCCTCCATGACATGGCCCAGAATAATCCGAAAGTGTGTGGCACTGCTGGTCCCTTGGGAACAGGTTGACTTCAGCCTCATCCTGAATCCATAAGGTGATTGCGTCCAGGGTAGAAGGGGAGGGATAAATTAATGGAACCAGAGAGGCTGTGCCGATAAGCGTGTCAGGTTTGCATTCAGGTTTGGGAGGCATAGAGGCATTTCCAACTAAAGCCTTACTCAAGATTGAGAAGTAATTCAATGTCTCTCCTCACACACAAGCCTGATAGGGTTGGCCCACCCAAGGCCCAGCTTGCAGGATTCTTGGACACTTTCTTCTCATTTTTGGAGGAGAGACCGCAATCGTGTAGTGTTCTTGGCCTTTACGAAGCCCTTACTGTAACCTCCCAAACTCTTTCCCTTCCCTTCCAGAGGAGACACCAAAAAACAAAACACCATCCGAAGTGCTTGTTACATCCCTACCTTCTGTGCTGGACTGACCACTGTCTTCCCAATCCCTCTGTAACAGGCAGAGAAGTCCAGCAACAGTGTGATCCTCATATCCACTGCCAATTTTCATCTCCACGTGTCTGTGAAGCCTCGGCTGCTTCCAGAAAATTGTTTATCACAGAATCTCATGCTCATCAAGTATTAAAATTTGTGTTTAATACCTATACTGATTTTATTCTGAAAGCAAACACATACACACAGAGAAAGTTTATTTTTTTATTAATGAAGTGCAAATTAAAATATATTGTAAAATTCATTATTTTAATATAATTATATGCAATCTTGGTAAAAATGTGGCACAGATAAAAATCACAGAATAAAGTGTTGGTAAAGATAAGCAAATCACAAAATAAAGTATATCACTTTTTATTCACGTAATGGAATTCTAATAAATTTCTATATAAATGGAATGAAGTCCTAAACGTAACTGTGAGGTAACATATTCAAGATCATTTGACTGTTACAAAATGCAAAGCCTAAAATAGAATGCATTGTATTAGGCTATTTTTGTTATAAAAACCAAAATATCTGCATATATGCATAGAAAATGTTTTATAAAATACTAACGAAATAAAAGTTATTTTTTTTTCTGGGTACAGGGAAGAGGTTGAAAGGAAAGTAAGCATAGCCTTAGTAGTTTTACTTTTATACTTTACTACTTGCCACTTTAAATAAGTATCATTATGTTTATATTAAGAATAACTGAGGTAATAATATTGGAGGAAATTTTTTTTGGATGAGTAGACTGTGCTTTGTCTTCTAATATTCCTATAACTATGAGACTTTATAATAAAAAATATAATAAAGAAACCAGGTAAAGGGAAGTAAAGATTATTTGGTCATGTGGTTTTTCCTTTGGCTACATTGTTCAATATATTTATTAATATTTATCATAGTCCTGAGGCTAGCTACATAAAGTGTGCCCTACATTCTCACTATAGTGGAGTAAGTACTGGCTTTGTTGGGACCTTGTGATATGAGCTCCTTCTAACTTTTTTATGTAGCAGAGTGTCCTAAAGGAAGATTCTTACTGACAACACTTTCTTCTGTTTGGATTCTATCACATGTATTGATACTAATCACTGTACCCAAAGGGATGAGGAAGAATTTCATTCACTCAACAAATACAATTGCCAACTTACCATTTTGCAAGCTCCTAAAATAAAAAAATGAAGAAGGTTGGTATTCACAGTATTAGTGTGGCAGGCTGAGTTATGACCCTGCAAAGATGTCCATGTTCTATTATCCAGAACCTGTGAGTATGTTTATTTATATGGTATCAGGCACTTTGCAGATGTAATTTAGTAAAGGATCTTGAAATGGAAAAATTATCCTGGATTATTTAGGTAGGCTTAATGTAATCTCAAGGGTCTTCATAAGAGAAAGGTGAGAGGATCAGAATCACAGAGACAAGATATGAAGACGGAACCAGATGGTGGAGTGATGCACCTTAAAGGTAGAGGAAGGGCCCTGAAACAAGGAATGACAGCAGCCTCTAGAAGCAGAAAAGGGCAAGGGAGCAGCTTCTCCCCTTTAGCCTCCAGAAGGAACGCAGCCCTATGGCACCTTGCTTCTAACTTCCAGAACTGTGAGAATAAATTTGTATTAAGACATCAAGTTCGTGGTCATTTGTTATGGCAGCAATAGGAAACTAATACAGTTTAGAAAGAGTTATATATTTGTTAAGAAATAAATAATACATTGTGATCTATTTGAAATCATGATCGTACTGTATTTGATGGTAGGTTTGTCATTAGTTTCTCAAAAATGATCTTTTATTTATACAGCATTTTGGGAATAAATTGTACTATCTTCGCTCCAAGAGGTCACTCCAAAACCAAAGTCAAAGAGCAGAAAATACTCTACTCAAATCTATCTATCTATCTCTCGATTGATCTATCTATTTATCTATATGGATATATATAAATATACATATAAAATGGTGTGCAGTCTATAGCATCAGTTCTATTAGCAACAGAAATTGCACATCCTTGATGAAATTTACCATTTTAGCATGACTAAAATGCTCCACAATATATTATAGGTTAGAATTGGATGTTTTATTCATGCATTCTACTCTCAGTGGAATGGAGATGATAAAATATGTCTTAACGCTCACTAATTCAAAAACCCACTGGAGGAATGTTCCTCTAAATCCTCTCTGTGGTCTGAGGAAAGTCTCGAAAGAAAGTCACATACTAGAAAGGTTTCTCACCTATCTAAGTAAATATAGGTTTTTTCTTTTGAAGGTCTGATTACAATGGTTTTAATCACTATCAGTTTATTCCCCAGGTCTTTGCAAATGGGATTTCAAGAGTAATATAAAAATTAAACTCCATTTGAGCATGGGATGAGGTGTGTTCACAGTGTTAAGACCAGAGATGAGAAAGCTCAAAGGATGTACAGCAGCACATCAGGTTCTCTAGGTTTGTTTCTTTTTGGCTACAACTTGGACACTTTTATTAACTTTTTTTTATTAATGTGACCATCACTTTATTTATATGAGCTCTTCATCAGAGTCTCTTAAATCTCTCATGAAAACAGAACCTTGGAAGGCCTACTCTACTTGTCCATGGAATATGTGTTGCTATGTCTACTTATCAGTGAATAGAGCTTCCTTTGTAATTTGGGAAACTTTGCCACATCTGGAAAGAAGCCCCCAGATGTGTTTGCTCAGCGAACCCAAGATTAGAATATAAAATTTAATAATTTAGGATGACCACACACTCTCAATTTATTACCTTTTCTACTATTCCTTGTTGTCAGACATCTGGCTGCTTCATGCTTTTATGTAACCTGCCTGAATTACAGAAGCACATGATTTGGCAACCTCTGTGTTACTCCTTCTGTCAATTACATGCAGCTCTTCTTTCAACTACATTATGTGGTAAAGCACCTTGGGAGCAAGCAGGTTGCCATTTATATTTTGTATCCATTTCTTTAGAGCTTCTCCCTCCCTAGTTGCTTTAAGTAATGTTTAGTAAGCATTTGTTCAATGATTGATGTCAATATTGATTTCTCCCATATCTCTGAGATGCCCTGGCTACAGAAAAAAAAAGCGAGAATCAATGGGTATGAAAAAAGAAGGATTCTGTCAAGTTCTTTCCAGGATGGAGGATTGTAGATTCACAGATAGCATTTTTTTTAATCTTGCAATTTTTCTTGAAATAGCCTCTGATTTTCTCCCATGCAGAAAAGTGTACTTTTTAAAGCCTAATTCTTCTATCAAAAGGTTACATAGATTTTTCCCTTGTTAACCACAAAAAGAATTAGTTTACTATGCTGTAAAAAATGTTTATATGATATATAACACATTTTGTTTAATATGTCAGAAGGATTATTTTGTTTTTGACTCAGTCATATAAAATTACCAAAAGAGTTATTATTAATTATAAAAGTCTTTATCAAAGAATACATGATGTATTAGAAAATCCAGCCAAATGCTTACTCTTGAAAAAGGAAAACACTGTCTGCTCTGTCAGCTTAGTGCCAGAAGCTCTGTCAGGGAGAAAGGATGTGAAGCTGAGAAACATGGGATATTAGGCCACCTGCCCAACTGAAGCATGTTCAACAAATTCGAACTTCAAGTCAATACATTATTTCCTTTTCTAAATGTCCAAAAATAATACTTGCTCACTGCTAAAACCAAACAATACAGAGGTTAAAGTAAGCATGAAAGGACTGTCCTCTCATGGCCAGCCCAGTTGCCTCAGCCCTTCTTAGCAGAAATACTCACGATTGAGAATTTGCTTATATCTTTCAGAACTTCCTGTTTCCCATGAATTTTTTTTTAATAAATTGATTAGTCTATCTGTCTGGTTCTCCATTTATTCATCATATGCATCTATCAATCACCCATTTGGTTTGGTTTGGTTTTTGCCAGAGAGAGAGAGAGAGACAGAGAGAGTGAGGGAGATCCTAAAATATATGTTCTTTTGTGTGAGTTTTTCATTTAATTGAAATGAAACTTCATTTCAATTTAATGAACCCAACTCTTCCAAATCAGCTCCAATCTTTCTTACAGTGACACAATATTCCATTGTATGAATGGTCCATAACTTTATTAAGCCAGTGCCCTACTGATGAAAATTTGTGCTATTTCCAGTTTCTTTTTCTATTACAATAATGCTATAATAAAATTCTTAATTAAAAGATGTGGTTATTAATGGATGTCTTGTGTTAAGAATCAGTCATCCTCTTCAGGATATTAGAATGAATAACAGATGTTTCCTGCCCTCCCCCCCCAAAATACTAAGCATGCATGAATAGACAAACAAATATATAACATATCATAATTACCAGGTGATTTTAGTACTGATGCTTCTTCTGGACCTATGCACAAATGAAACAGTAACATTTGGATCAGATTATGTTTTCTCATGTTGATTATGCTACAAAGTTTCCAAAGTTATTTATAATTTGTTTTTGTTATTTAGGGTTTTAAAGCTGTGATCCCTGACAGCCAGGTCAGGGACCGATCTGAGTCCCTGAACTATTAGGAACCAGATCCCACAGCAGGAGGTGAGCAGCAGGCAAGCCAGCATTGCTACCTGAGCTCTGACTCCTGTCAAATCATCAGCAGCGTTAGAGTCTCATAGAAGCCTGAACCCTGTTGTGAACTGCTCATGCCAGGATCTAGGTTGCTCCTCAACCCCTGCTCTACCCCCATCCAGTCTGTGGAAAAATAGTCCTCCACAAAACTGGTCTCTCGTGCCAAAAATTTTGGAGACCACTGTACTAAATTCTTGTTTATTTTTATCTTTAGTATTGGCTTGCTTAGAAGGGATGGCTAAGATCTAAACTGCCTCTAATTCTGAACCACAGAATTAGATAGACAACCCATCTATACAGTCGTTACCTGGAGACTCCAAAATTGGGTATTATTTGTGTGATGCTAGGAATGCTTATAAATGACTTTGGGATGAAATAACTGAGATATATATATGTCTATATTTTATAACTATTTATATATGATATATATGCGTCATAACAGACTTTGTAGCTTTATGTGACTATTGATGCTAAATCAATAATTCATTTGTTAAATACAAAATAGTCAAGTAAAGCTATGAAGAGTGTTATCTATGATTCAATGTCCTTTTGTATTATTATTAATTATTTTGAGCTTTCCTATTGCAAAGCAACTAATATGGACTCATGTACTTGAATTGTTGTCTTAGGGATTCCATTAGATTGTATGCATGCTTGTTACATATCCTAACATATTTTAATTTTGCCTATGTATATTTCTTCTTCATAATTGTCATGAGCTGCTAAAACTTATCTCCTTCATCTCAGAATTCTCACAAAGTAGAACCCAGAGATAAGTATTTCTAAACTTTAAAGTCTACCCCAGTTAAGAACTACTGATAATTCAACCCTCTCATTGTTTTTATTTCATAGTACTATTTACTGGTTTAACAACGTCATGTTGGTAAGAAAAATGTGTGGAAAATATTTGTGTAGTTTAATGGCCTGAATATATGAATTCTTTTCATTATTTATTTTGTCATGAGCTCCTAGAAATCAAAGACCATTTATTGTTCACCTGGATCTCCATTACAACAAAATGTTGTAAAATTAAATACATGAATGTAAGTCTTTACCTGGGACTTTCTTCTTTAATTGACTTGGCTCTCTTTGTTTGTGTTACAGTGATTTCATGAAGTCTAGACTGTGTAAAATGAAATCTCCTATGGTGGACCTTGCAGTCCCTATCTAAAATCTGACCTGCAACATTTTCCCGTTAATCCTATTAAAGGAAACATACTCAATTTCTGATATCTTCTGCCACGTAGAAGGATTTCCATTTTCTCTGTCATCTCATTCCTCATGAAAACTTCCTCCCGAAAAATGGAATGATCATTGTGTTATTTTGAGTTTAGTACAGACAACTTCAGTTATTTTGTTATGTGAAGCTTTCTGTCTGCAGGTCTTCAGATTTGCTCCCAAACAAAAAAGACGTAGATGTCAAACCTCTGTCTAATTGAGAGATACCCAGGGATTCTCAGTAAGACTGCCCCTGAGCAACTTGTTTGCCTAATTCTGCAGTTCACCATTAAAAGCTCATCATTAATCTCATAGTATTAAATGTGCTATTATTTTGATCTCATTTTATGATATCACTTTAGTTACGCTCTTTAGTGCATCAAGTTTTATAGGGTAAGACTCTCAGTTGGGGAATATTCTGAAGTTTGGGGAAGAAACGTTTAAATTAGAGGTGGACTGTTAGTAACTTGTGTATTGATCAAAGAACTTTGAACCTTAAGGGGACAATTGCATGAATCCAATAATTTCAGCATGATTGAGGCTCTAGTGATGCCACAAAAGGAACATTAAATATTTACATCACGGAGCTAAAAAAGGAAATAAAGATTTCTTCTTATTATTAGAGGACTACTGGTCGTTGGTTTGCCTGTAAAGTTCACAGTGACCTGTATTGTGCCATGTGGCTGCTTTCACGGTTGCACGGTTGGCTTCTAACTGCTATAGTCTTAAGCTTTAGACTTTAAGCCAGTGAACCACATGAGATTTTGATGTTGGCAGTTAGCTATACCTTCTGGCTCTTTTTACAGAAGCCACTATTCATTTGTATACAGAGAAGGTTGCATTAGGATAGAGTCGAACGGCAAGAAGGTCACAAAACTGGCTTGGGGCCTTATGGTTCAGACAGCTGCAGCTTGACTTTCCATTGAGCAAGTATATCCTTGTAGATGAGGGTGAGTTTGGAATAGAGTATTTTTTATATGCACGTGGAAAAATTAAAATAGGTAAAATATTATTTGCTTTCCTTTATTATTAGCTATATCTGTATGAGGAGGATATCAAACATCAAGACACCTGACTTCTGCCTGAGCACCAGAGCACTGCTGAGCTTCTAAAATTGCTAGTCTCCAGGTCTGTGTAGGCAGAGGTAGCTGGGCTATAACATATTTTATTCAGGGACAAGAGTGATTACTGTAGAAGATGACTTTGGGTTTCTGCAGCTTGTTTACAGGCCCAAGATTCATCTTTCTGGCATGTCCTAGAGTTAATTAGGCTTTGCATTGCCTAGTTGTATTATGTATGACCATGACTTTTGAGTTTCAAGACCCAAATTAAAGCTGTTTTCAAGAGCACATGGCAGGGATGTTGATTCTAAGACTCTGGGGCACAGCTTGAGACGGATCAATCAACGATTCAGTTCAGAAAACCTGAGAACATTTCTAAAGCTAAAACAAATGTTGGGATTACCCAACACTTGAGTGCCAGAATCACAGGGCTCAAATGTGAAATGCAATTTAAGAATTTTGAACATACATAGAGAAAAATGAAATATACCTCATTTAAAGCCCAGTAATTGAAACTGTCTCCAGAGTAAACTTATAAATTTTAATAGAAGGCAGAAGTGGCTCGAATGTGCTCTGTGAGTGCTAGCCCCCCCACACACAAACACACATTCTCCAATATCATGAACATGGATTCTGGATAAGCCATATAAACTGATCCACTAAAATACTAAAATCCAATTTTCTTGTGTCTATCTTCCTTAATTCAAATATCCCTGATTCTTTGCTATAATCACTAAGCATTGCATCCTCGTAACACACATTCATATCAGTTAGAGATGGTTTAGGTAGTAGCTAGACTCAAAGGATAAAACGTCTACTCAAATATTGATAACCTTTACAGATGACAAGTAATTTATTAATCAGGTAGACTACAGTTTGTATTTTATTTTTTAACTTCAAATACGTATGGGAGTAGTTTGATTTTTAACTTAAGTTCATTTGGGCTTAGTTGTCAAGATCATTTAATTTGTGGCTTTAATTCCTCTGTGATAATTTGGTAATGAGGGGCAATTAATTCAAATAAAGTAGAATAACACTTTTTGATGCATTGTATTAGAGTATATTTGTAAAGTCTGATCTCGTTGAAGGGCTTTTAACAGACTATATGAAACAAGACAGCTAGAAAAAAAATCAGAGTGAGAAGAAGAAGAGGAAATACAATTTCAGCCTTGGGGACAGAATGATCATGCAACTGATTTAATTAATGCACTACTATAATCCATTTTAGGCCCCTGGGTTTTCCAAAACCATTTGTAAAATAGTAGTGTTTAATTTTTAATCTCTACCTTCTCTGTTTCCACAGACTGAATCATCTCCCTTGATCAGAGTCTTAATGGTTGAAGATGGTGGCTTAACAAAACAAACAACATGGGCCTTTTGGGAGGATACTTATCCTTCATTTCTCATGATATATTCCAAAAATTAATAGTTAATAATAGAGTGATCCATGAATGAAAACTTTTTGATGTTTTGTTCTTTCTGGTACTGACTTAAAGTGGGGATGATACAAATACCACAGCAAATATGGCTTATATTCTCTCTCATAGGGGATCTGTCTGCAGAGAACATATGATCTGGGTCACTCTTGGACTTAGATTAAACTTAACAATAAAAAGGCCCTGCTGTTTGGAGACAGCCCTTCAGTTGTGTAGTACTGCTAGTCTCTGGGTTTCAAAGTCTATAACTCTAATGTTTAGAATTTGCAAACCCGTTTTTGCTGCACACCTAGGCCATGTTTTAAAAAGTTCTGCCAAAACACAACAACAAAAAACCTCACTAGCATTTTGCTCTCCATCTGCCTTAGTCCATCTGCCTGACTCCTGATTAACTTTCTTTTGTTTCAGAATTTTGTTAGAAAAAAGGGTATATTTTCATCAGCTATTAAAATCCTATAAACACTAGAGAATTGCAGCCATTAACGGAAGTGATTCTAGTGTCGATTTTTGATAATTATTTTAGGGTAAAAGATAAAGAACATATATGAATAAGAGAAATAAAAGAGCGATTCTGTGAAGAAAACTACAAAATCATTTTAAAGTATATTATCTATAGCTTTGCGTAAAAGAAACATTTCAGAAACAAAATCATCAAAGATTCTGAAATTTGCCTCTATAAAAAAAACAACAATGAAAAATTAAAAAAAAAATTGTTTTCAACAATTGTCTGAAACCACAGTCAAACCGTTTTAGGATTTTTAGAGTATTTCACAGGCACGTGCTTTCCCAATTTGAAGAACCGTGTTGACATTTTAACAGAATGGCTGTGATTTAACAGAATGGCTTTAGCAATAGTTGTGTTTAATGGCAAACTAGCTGAGCTTAGGCCAAGAAAGCACAGGTGTCATCACGATTGACAGTCTCAGGTTTCGTGACATCAGCCAAGAAATTAAATGTTAGCCAATTGAGATGTTTCTCTAAAGAGCCTAAAGAGTATGTTATTTGAGGACTCCTCTGAACACATGACAATGAACTAATTTATCCCATCTCATGACCCTTTGAGTTCGTTTCTTTTATCCAATTAGAGTTCCTTCTTAGATATCAGTTGTCAGGCTAGTGTTCACATCATTGTACCCCTTAATAATAAAAAGGAGGACTCGATGGAATGGAAGGATAAAAAATACTGAAAGAGTTAGAATTAGAGTGTAGAATTCATTACAAAGATTGAAAAACTGTAACAAAATATTCCAATATATCTTACAATTTCCCAAGTGAATCATTCTCAATATAATATGAGATTATGTAATTCCTTTAAAAAAAAGTTGAGAGCTGTTATCTGCTGTTTACTTTTCTCACTGAAAAGGCAATACTTTCCATGTTTATTTTTTAAATGCAAAAATGTGGTTTAAATGTGCACTGAAGTAGGAAACCAAATCAAATACGTAAATTCCATTCAAAGAATTGTTTCAAGTGTTCAGTTTTCAATTTGATAAGCCTTTGGTGAATATTTTAAATTAACTTTAATAATTGATCTCTAGGCTTAAAAGTGAAAAAATTCATAAATGTATGTAGATTGATGTTCTCGTCAGATATAGTTTTCTCTGAGTTAAAATTGATTTATTCTACTTAAATCCACAATTACAAGAATTGTAGATGTGTATGTTATTATGGTGGCAAATATAGTTTCAGTTTTATATGCTGCCTAACTTTATGTTGTGAGCAAATATTAGTAAACAATAAAAACAGAAAATATTTTATTTAATATTTAATTTCAGCATGTGAGAAATAATTTTAATGCCTGCATGAATATCTTCTTCATTTGTGATGACCATGCCCATTTTCTCTTAAGGAGGGTAAGTGTTCATATATTTTCATATAAATTCAAAAATATATAACAAGCCATTGCCTGGTATTGAAACAATTGTATCAAAACAAAGATTCCAAGAAAGTAACAAATGCAGTTTAAAAAGATTCATCAGGGACACTTAAAAAGCAACACATCTTTTTTACATTGTTCAATAAAAGAAAATTTAGAATTACTGAATTAGATGTCAAATTGGCAACATTTCTTATACTGATTCACTCATCAGAGTTTTTCATTAGCATGAAAAATTAGTCTTTATAACATTTTTGCTCATGTTAGAGATACGTAATGAGTGGAAATATGAAAGCATATAAAAGATGTCAGTGTTTCAAAGCTAAGTTATAAACAAAAACAGTAAAAAGAATACAACCATCTTAAATTCCATGCTAATTAGGATGATTTGTTGCCTTTAGCAAATGAAGTTAGAGTAAAACTATGTTGACTCATTGAACAGAGTGGAATATTTCAGAGAAAATATTAGTAAATGACACGAGCTAGAGTGCCTGAATTAAATCTGTGTGAAACTATTGAAGTAAAAGCTCAGTTTCACATTTAGCAGCAACTTTAACAATTAATTTTCACAACAAATTTACCATGAAAATCTACGGTTAATTGATGAATCCTTTGAATTTTAAATTGAGGAGGTTGAACAGAGGTCAGTTCATCCAACTACTCATTTCATAGACAAGGAGATAGACCCTGTATTTGATGGATGACTCAAATTTCCCACAGCAACAAAAGCCAACGCCATACAGCGAGCACTGGGACCTAGTTCTTCTAAATTTTATTCTGGTTATCAGACCCAAAATTGATGATTTGGGCAGACCACAAGAACAGGAATAATAATCGACATCTCAAAACATGCTGGGACACTGAAGAACAACTAAAAGTAGGACCTGGGGAACTGCTTATGGAAGGTTGGATCCCAAATTCAAGGACTAGACATTCTTCCTGTTGACATAGTAAAAACAAACCCATGTGGGCCTATGCAGACTGGAAACCTCACAGATAAGTACCTGGAAATAAAGATCCAATCAAAAACTGGCAAAAACCAAACGTGAAGCATCACTGGCTTCCCAAATTCACACCCTAGTAGAAAATCCCACATTAAGAGAAGGCTCACTAGTCAGATTCTGGCTTATATGCCATAAGCTCTGGCTGTTTTCAATAAGATTTAGTAGATCTTCTTGTATAAATATTTCTTCACTTATTATATGCTTTTTTTCTGGAGACTAGATTACCAGAGCTTTAGATGATTGTTTTGTATAATTTTCTAAGTTAAATTGAGTTTATTAGGGTAACAGTCTTCCTCATTAATTTTTTAGTGGTTATCTTAATAATTTTATATATTAGAGTTAACAAATGAAATTTTTCCTATCAACTTTCTCTTAATTGTTCAAGTATTTGTTTCTTTTCCTTTTAGATTTAGTTGTTCTAGTGGCTTTACTTTTAGTTCTAAGTATTACACACTCTTAAAGTAGAGATATATTAACAAGATATTTGGAGAAATTGTGCATTCACTTATTCCTACATAATCATCCTGTGGAAATCAGATTTGGAAGCTGTATAGAATGTTTCTAAACACAGCCCTATAGAGTACTGCAGGATGCAGGATTTTATTTCACCTATTTTTTTTCTGGACAAGCTATCTTCTTTTGTCATTGCTGATATATTTTTTCTATATGTTACCACTTATTTATACTTTTGATTTATCTGAATGAAAGATACATTAAAATATAACATTAAGCCATCATATACTTCTTCATACATTTCTATTTAACTTCTGTGTTGCCAAAACTTTCTAGATTGTCTATCGTTTTACACGCATGTGGCTTTCATTCTCCTTCACTTTTCTCCTGCCTGAATTTTAAATTTTCAAAATTTTTCGTGCTTTCTTCTCTCTGCACCTTTTTTATCTAGGTTATATTTCATTCCTTTGGTCTTAAACAATCTCTAAGGATCTTCCCCCATCTAAAAGCTGATATCTTGAACCGATATCAAAAAATGAATACGTACAACTATCTTCTTGAAACTTCCTTTTGCCTAACTAGAACTCATGATTTCCCACAGGTATGCTGCCCCTACTCTTGACACACATTCACACATCTTTTTTTTTTTTGGACAAGTATCATGTCAAAGAGTAACAACCAAACACAAAGTTTCAGATCTTTTCTTGAAATTTTTAAATCAATTTTTAATGTCGTAAATTAATTTTCAAATACAACAATTTCAAAGTCTTTATCTTTAAAAATATAGGGGAAAATTACCACTGAAATGACCAAATCATTCTCACCTCTGCTTACAGTTTAATCAACCAACTTCAAAGAAAATTGCCTGCTTAACATCATTTTCTCAGTTCATTTGTTCAAGTATGACATTTGAGAAATTTATAACACATCTTTTGACCCTGTCATTCCATAAGGGTACATTTTCAAAGTTGGCTGCATTTTCTCAAACTGAAATACATTTGTCCATAGTTTTAGCCTATGTCTTCAATAAATTCTCATCAGTTGTATAAGCCTCAAATTCCAATCTTGAACAAAACTTTAAGGTAGATTTTATGGCTTATTTAATCATACTTTTTACTATATTGCTCTTGGAAAACAAATATCTTGTATTTGCTTCAAAATAGTTTTAGTAGTTGTTTTTCATATTTTAATAAAGTTCCTGACAGCAGTGATTTCACATGATCAGTTATTCTGTAGGTTTTTGCATCAGGAGATTCAGATTTTTATGTTCAATTATATTTGCCAGTACTAAATACCATACTTGAAATTATTGTGTAAGAATATTTCATAATTTTAAATTGACTCCACTACTCAGTTATTCATTAATTTTATTTGGGTCAATGCTATCATTTTCTGCACTGTGAACACTGTGAAAATTATTTAAAGATTTATGCTTAATTGATCAAATTTGCCCTGAATTTTTCATAGTATCATATTAATTTTCATAGTTTGAGTTAAGAATTTTGACAAGATTGGCCGGGCGCGGTGGCTCACGCATGTAATCCCAGCACTTTGGGAGGCCGAAGCGGGTGGATCACGAGGTCAAGAGATCGAGACCATCCTGGTCAACATGGTGAAACCCTGTCTCTACTAAAACTACAAAAAATTAGCTGGGCATGGTGGCGCATGCCTGTAATCCCAGCTACTCAGGAGGCTGAGGCAGGAGAATTGCTTGAACCTAGGAGGCGGAGGTTGCGGTGAACCGAGATCGCGCCATTGCACTCCAGCCTGGGTAACAAGAGCGAAACTCCATCTCAAAAAAAAAAAAAAAAAAAAGAATTTTGACAAGATTATTTTGGGATGTAAGTTTTTACATAGGTCTATCAAAATGTAAAATTTTTGCTTTAACAAATATAGAGGACTTTATATTAAGTGAAATAAGTGACACAGAAAGAAAAATACCATGATCTCACATATGTGAAATCTTTTTTTTTTCTTTTTAAAGAAGCTGAATACATAGAAATAGAGAGGAATACGTTGCTTATCGGGGCGGAGAATGGAAGGAAATGGGCAGTGCAGGAAAAAAGTTGCAGTTTTGTAAGATGAATAAATCTAGAGATCTAATGAAAGGAAAGAAGAAGAAATAGTTCTAAAGTAAGAACTGTTACAGTGAATAATAGGGTACTGCATATTGAAAATTTGCTAGGAGGGTAATTTTAGCTAATCTTATCATATATAAACAGAAAAAGAAGTAACTAAGGAAAGTGATGGTTATGTTAATCTGCTTGACTGTAGCAATCCTTTCATTATGTATATCAAAATATTATGTTGTACCCCTTAAATATAGACATAAAACTAAATTTTTGAAAATCATCCTGTTCTGCTTAATACCATGAATTAAACAAAACGAGTATCTCTCCCCTTCATGTGAAGGTGCTGTGTGGGCAAGTAATGGTACAATTTACATCTCTGTCTCTTACTACCTCCACATCTACTGTGGCTTTATGAGACTCTCACTTTTAATTTTAGTTTAAGTATTATCCCAGAGTTTCGCATGTGCCAAATTTATAATCTGAAAGGAAAAAAGAGAGGATTTTTGGAAAGTTGATTATAAGTGGTGTATTTCCAATACAATTATATATTCTGCACATACACTATTAAAGAAAAGATGAATTATATTTCATCTGTTTATTGTCAACTTATCATCCTCTTTATACTTAAATGTGCCTTTTTTAGGGGACATATTATAGAGTATTGCCTTTTTATCCATTTATTTTTGGCATTAAAATTTAGTTTTTAAAACAATAATATTTAATATAAATTTGGTAGGTTAAGATAAAGACCTACAATTTTATTGTTTCTTTAACTTTTGTCTTCCCATTTTTATATACCTCTTTTCCTGTTTTCTTTTAGATTATGTGTCTATATATTTTTAGTATGCCATGGTGACTATTTTTTTCTGGCTGCTCTAGAAATTGCAAGATAAACAGATAAACTTTGACAGTCTAACAAGGGTCAATATTGTACCAGCTCACAGTGTTGAATCCTTGAAACACACAGCTCTTTTTATTCTTCCACTGACTTTTGTATTACAGTTATTGTAAGTATAAATCTACATGCATTGAAAACTCCACCAGACGTTTTTACAATTTTGCTTTACACATTCATACATATTTTAAAAAATACAAGGGGTAAAAATAAATATTTTATATTTACCTTCATATTTACTATGTCTGCTACTTTCTCTTCATTCTTGATGATTCAAGATTCCCTCCAACATTTACCATCATCTTGATGAACTGCTATCAGCATTAGCAACAGAGCACGTTTTTCAGAAATAAAATCTCTTCATCACAGAATACCTTTTTTCCATTTTATATCTAAAGGATAGTTTCACTGAATGTAAAATTCAGGGTTAACATTTCTTTTATTTAAGCACTTTAAAGATGTTCTACTGTCTTTCAACCACAATGGTTTCTGATGAGAAATTCACAATCACTGTAATTTGTAATTTATTTTTTCTAGTTGCTTTCTTAATCTTTGGTTTTTAGAAGTTTGATTATGATGTATATAGATATGGCTTTCTTTGATCCTACCGGGAATCCTGAGCTGTGAAAATCTGTAAATTATATTTCTTTTACTATATTTATCATTTTTTAGCCATTATTTTGTATATGTATGTATGTGTTTGGATATTTATATGTATAAAAATATTTATGTACACACAATTTTTGGTGTGCCCATCCCTTTTCATTTCCTTCTGATAGTACAATTACACATATATTAGATTCTTTGATAGTTTTCTATGGGTGCCTTATGATCTGTTGACACTTTATTACCATTTTTTCCCCTGTGTTCTTCAAATTGAAAAACATCTACTGCTGGGTCTTAGGTGAACTATCTTTATCTTACATCAACTACATTTTGTGACTACGCTAGTCCACTGATTCCCACTCCCACCTCCTGAATTACTCAGATCCAAGTTTCCCATTTGATTCTTTAATTATACTTTCTTTTTTACTGCTAAGAATTATTTTCTTAATTTAATATGGGCTTCCTTTTACCATTCTACTTCTTGCTAAGTTGGTCTTGGTCTGCTGCACTCAATCATTATCTAGGGATTACTCTGAGGCTGATGTGGGTGGTTCCAATGACAGTTCAGCTTTAAAAGCTGCCATTATGTTGTTTAGATCGGTCTCATGCTCTGTAAACTTAGCTGTTAGGCTAATACACGTATGGGTTTACACATGTAATTAAAAATCTTGCTCTGGTTTCGTCTGAAATTATTTTATAAATATTGCATATGAAGGATCTTGGTTCCTCTAAAACAAAAATGAGATTTCTATTGTAGTTTTATTCTCTCCATAGTTTCACTCCTCTGTAAATAGTTTCTACCCTTGGGATAAAGCCAGGAGAGGATAAACAATAACAATGATGAGAATAACATATTTATTCTGGTGAGAGAATAAATATATTTATTACTCATTTACATTTGACTTCCTCTACACAAACATGCTTTTGTTCACGTTGACCAAGTTTTTAGCTACCTGCTTTCTGTATTTCACACAGAGGCTTTAGGTGTCCTCATTGGAAAAGATAGGCTTCCGCGGGCTTAAGACATTGCCAAATGTGAACCTCTTTTCGTATATTTCTTAAACACAGATGAGCACATGCAAATCTGAATTAATCGTAGTTATTAGCATAGTTATCCTTGTGTAGACATGAATATAATTTGTATGATCTAATGAAGTACTACATAAGGTACACATAAACATTGAAGTTCAGATAAATAATTAAATTCATTAACATGAAATAATGTGTTTCTTTTTCATTCAATTGACAGTTTTGTTTAGCTCTAATAAAGTACTAATCACTGTCCTAGTTTTAATTCCAAATAAAGTGTGGAAAGTTGTTAAAAGATGTTTAATGAGAAAAAAAGTACAATGCCAAACTTTCCAAAGGTAATACAATTTATAATATAGAGTAAAAAGCTAAATTTCCAGCAACCAACCTAGAGTTATTTTCATCATGTCATGCTAAACTTCACAATAGAATATATTTTATGTAAGAAAATCCTACATTGAAATTTACTATAATTTATCACATTAGGTAGAAACTACATAATTTTAGGCTTTGTGTGTCTGTTTGTTTCATAGCAGAAGAAATTCTTGTGACATTGTCAGCGTAGGATGCGAAGTAGAATTAAACAAGGCTCATATACCAAAAATCCTGGAAATAATATAAGATTCTACCACTATGGATGCAAAATGTGTTAATATATTCCTCTCTCACCCATCATATGACACATTATAATCCAAAGAAGCCAAAAAAGTCAGGAATACTTTCCAGAAGATTTCCTTTTGTTTTCCAAGACATTACCCAATTATATCATTTTGTTGGTAGTATAAATATGAGTCCAGTCAATTTCAATATATTTTTTAAAATATTTGTATTTTGAAAATACATCTTCAATTCACTTACATGATGCTCTACATATTTCTTACACTACCCAAATATTTGTAACTAACTGGTAGGCCAATGCTTTTCGTATTCTGAGATAAAATAAACAAGGTGAATCTATTGTATTGAATACCTCTGGATAAGGATCAAAACCATTTAAATGCTTCTTTTTAATCCCCGATACTGATCTTTTTACTCAGTAAATTCATTTCTCACAATGATGTTGCTTTATTCTGATCTAAAGTGGGGATACAAGTAAGAATTTTTGAGGAACTTAGAAATTGTAATTGGTGGTATACAAAAAGTGCAAGTACTTGTGAAGGTTAAGCAGTGTTTTTTTCTGACTGAGAACACTAACATATAGTTTTTCAATACCTAGAGAAAGAGTTAGTGGACTACATTATTTGGTAGTTAACTACAATACACAGATTTTTCCCTAACCACTAGCAGGGTCTATTAATTTCTCTCATAAACCATGTCTGGTAACTTCAATTCTTTATATATATATACATATATATACACATATGAATATATACACATATATATATGTGTGTATATATATGTATATATATATACACATATATACATACACATATGAATATATACACATATATATGTGTATATATATATGTATGTATATATGTGTATGTATATATATATATATATATATATATATTGCACTTTAGGTTCTTGGGTACATATGCAAAAGATGCAGGACTACCACATAGGTACATACATAGCAATGTGGTTTGCTGCCTCCATCCCTCCGTCACCTGTACCTGGCATTTCTCCCCATATTATCCCTTCCCAACTCCCTATACCCTGCTGTCCCTCCCCTATTCCTCCCCAACAGACCCCAGTATGTGATGTTCCCCTCCCTGTGTCCATGTTTTCTCATGGTTCAATGCTCGCCTATGAGTAAGAACATGCAGTGCTTGATTTTCTGTTCTTGTGTCAGTTTGCTGAGAATGATAGTTTCCAGATTCATCCATGTCTTTACAAAGGAC
Organism: Cebus imitator; assembly: GCF_001604975.1. Taxonomy (NCBI): domain Eukaryota; kingdom Metazoa; phylum Chordata; class Mammalia; order Primates; family Cebidae; genus Cebus; species Cebus imitator. The sequence goes on along the minus strand of NW_016107355.1, from coordinate 4,876,045 downwards.
ACGAACTCATCATTTTTTATGGCTGCATAGTACTCCATGATGTTTATGTGCCGTATTTTCCTTGTCCAGTCTATCATCAATGGGCATTTGGGTTGGTTCCAGGTCTTTGCTATTGTAAACAGTGACACATTGAACATATGTGTGCATGTGTCTTTGTAATAGAATGATTTATAATCCTTTGGATTTATACCCAGTAATGGGATTGCTGGGTCAAATGGAATTTCTATTTCTAGGTCCTTGAGGAATCGCCACACTGTCTTCCACAATGGTTGAACTAATTTACACTCCCACCAACAGTGTTAAAGTGTTCCTATTTCTCCACATCCTCTCCAGCATCTATTGTCTCCAGATTTTTTAATGATCCCCATTCTAAATGGCATGAGATGGCATCTCAATGTGGTTTTGATTTGTGTTTCTCTAATGACCAGTGATGATGAGCATTTTCTCTTATGCTTGTTGGCCTCATATATGTCTTCTTTGGAAAAGTGTCTGTTCATATCCTTCATCCACTTTTGAATGGGCTTGTTGGTTTTTTTCTTGTAAATCTGTTTTAGTTCTTTGTAGATTCTGGATATTAGCCCTTTGTCAGATGGGTAGATTGTAAAAATTTTTTCCCATTCTGTTAGTTGCCAGTTCACTCTAATGTTTCTTTTGCTGTACAGAAGACCTGGAGTTTAATTAGATCCCATTTGTCTATTTTGGTTTTTGCTGTAACCTCTACTCTTACACTCACTGGCAGTTTGTCGGTCCGATGGTTGTAGGACATTACCTAATGAAATTTTTTTATCTTGGCGGAGGAGATGTTCTTTACTTATTGAACAGATTTAAGCCTCCTAAATAAATTATTTCCAACAGTCTAAAATAAGACCAGTTTATAAATAACAACACAGTGAAGAGGGCATTAAATTTTTTATATAAATTTAGACAATTTATTATTGAAATATGTGCACTAGTACTCTTCTTTAAAATTTTGAAAATATCTTTTCCATCCCATAAATCGTCATTAAATTTTAAATATTTTAGTTTTTAAATAATTAAATCAAGTAATTAAATTTTATTGATTTAATGTGATTAAGCTCAATTTATTTATTATATTTAGAAAATATTGTGATTTAAAGTGAAAAAAAATTATAGTTAAAAAGTGCATTTTGTATGTTGTAGGGTGCATTTGCCATAGTAGGAAGATTAATATGCCCCTGTTTTCCATGTAAAGTTTTAATTAAAGATTTTTATTTTGAATTAACTGCAATGTTTGTCAGATGTTTTCATCAAAAAACACCTATTGGCAAAGAGTCAATTTGCATCCTCTAGAACTTCTTTCCCACCTCACCCGTGCCTCAGGCTTATATGAGAATAATCATGTGAAACACCTGCATATATTGCAAGTTGTGAATTTGTGTGATATCAGAATTTATTTTCATTTTACACTCAAAATCCTAGTAAAATATCACGTTTCAGAAAAATGTTGGAAGCGTGTCTTGAAGATTCATATGTTCCAGAGACATGAGGTATAGGCAATCAAATTCAAGCAGGAATGAATTAAACTAACTGATGTGATAATTGAGTAATTGAAATAAACTTTCCCTTTCGACCTATGAGTGAGATAACTGATATTCATATTTGATAGTGGGATGTCCTAATTGACCATGGTTATTTTGGGAAGTATTGGGCAGTTGGTTCTCCCATTTTCTGTTGCAAAGATTCTCAAGTACAGTTCCTAAGAACTGGGGTCAGTGCTTGACAGGCTTTTACCTAACACTCAGACACATAAGAAAAATACAGACACATTAGTGCATTTATTTTGTAACGCTAAAAGAATTTATTGTTTGTATTCTGAGATGATATCCTTTAAAATGTGGGGGTTAAAGTGACTTTTTTTATTTGAGAGATTAAAAAGTTATTCTATGTTAGCTAGAAAAAGTTTTGCTTTAAATTTTGCCAACCCGTGAAGTGTTAAAGTCTGGCAAACCCTTGTGTGTTGCATATTTAGTATGCAAGGAAAGATGTGCTTTGCTTTCAGACAAAAAGGAAGTAATGAATGAGAGTTGGCAGAGGGTGATAGATGCAATAGAAAGGGTGAAGTACCTACGTCTCCTCTGATCTTGAAATGGTAATGACATTCTAGTGAATGATTGAAAAGAAAAAAAAGTTGAAGGAAATTTTTTTTAATGAGAACAATCACAGCTGCTTACTCCTGAGGTGACAAAGCACAGCACTGCATAGGAGGGGAGGATAATTTATCTCTAGTTTTAACCTGGCCCTTCTTGGGCACCTAATGGATTGAAAATTTCATGAAACAGTACCCTCGGTATGTACAACAGCATTCTCACAGTAAAATGGAGCTCCATAAGTGAATAAATGAGAAGTGAACTTTAACATAGGGTTATGAAACTAAAAAAGAAAGCCCATGATGACTGTTTCCTGGAGACAATAATAATGATTTTTGAGATACATTAAAAGCTGATTTAGGAAATGTCAAAGATCACTGAGTTGGGAACTGGAAAGTAATCATGAAGATTTTGCACGAATATTTCAATTGCATGCTACTCTACTGAACTTTACTGATGTTTCCTGAATGGTGAGAGCAGGTGACATTGCATTAATGAATAGAATAAATCCTACATGTACTCGTGTTCATGTGTTTTCACACTGCTATAAAGAAATACCTAAGAGTGGGTAATTTATAAAGGAAAGAGGCTTAAGACTCACAGTTCCACATAGCTGGAAAGGCCTCAGGAAACTTACAATCAGCAGAAGGTGAAGGGGAAGCAATCACCTTCTTCATGAGGCAACCTGAAAAAGAGAGAGAGAGAGAGAGCAAGGGAAACCACCACTCAAAAAACCATAAGGTCTTGTGAGAACTCCCTCACTATCGTGAGAACAGCATGGGGTGTCCCCATGGTCCAATCACCTCCTACCACATCTCTCCCTCAACAATAGGGGATTACAATTTGAGATGAGATTTGGGTGTGGACATAACATTAAAACATAACAATACTATCTACACTTAAGTGATCAAAATTAGTGTCCTATCTTCTATTATAATTCCCAATCCCTGTTTCCAGTTACCAGTACTATTTTTAGTTCAGAAAAGGTAACTAGAAATCTCCAAAATATTTTCAGTTTAACTATTTTCCTTATCACAGTATCAATATATTCACTTAAAGACCAAATTTACTCATTGTGACCCTTGCAAAACATTTTATTTCTATCTTTTCTGTTTTTTTCTTCTTGTCAGGGTTCAATAATATTCTGCCTAAACTATTTCAAGTAGTTTAAATTTGTGTAATATTTTTTTCCAATTGACCAACAAAGCAATCGAACTCTACAGATTAACTAATAATTTTTGTCTTATTTTTATTTTTAGTTCTGGGATACAAGTGCAGGACATGCAGTTTTGTTACATAGATAAATATGTTACAGTGGTTTGCTGCACCTGTCAACATATCATCTTGGTTTTAAGCCCAGCATTTATTAGCTATTTTTATTAATGTTCTCCAGCCTCCCACCTGACACCTGACAGGCCCTAGCGTGTGATGGCCACTCCCTGTGTTCATCTGTTCTCATTGTTCAGCTCCCACTTATAAGTGAGAACATGCAGTGTTTGGTTTCTGTCCTGTGTTACTTTGCTGAGTATAATGGCTTCCAGCTTCATCCATTTCCTTACAAAGAACATGATTTCATTCCTTTTTATGGCTTCATAGTATTCCATGGTGTACATATACTACATTTTCTTTATTCATTCTGTTGAGATGGGCATTTGGGTTGATTTCATGTCTTTGCTATTGTGAATAGTGCTGCAACATACATATGCATGCATGCATTCTTGTAATAGAATAATTTATATTCCTTTGAGAATATACCCAGTAATTGGATTGCTGGTTCTAGAAACTGGTATTTCTGGTTATAGATCTTTGAGGAATTGCCACACCCACACCATCTTCTACAATGGTTAAACTAATTTACATTCCCATCAACAGTGTAAAAGTGTTCCTATTTCGCTGCAAACTCACCAACATCTGTTTTTTCCTGACTTTTTTAAAAAGGCCATTCTGATTGGCCTGAGATTGTATCCCTGGTGGTTTTGATTTGAGTTTCTCTAACCATCAGTGATACTGAGCTTGTTTTCATATGATTGTTGGCTGTATAAGTGTCTTCTCTGAGAAATGTCTCCTTAGGTCTTTTGCCCACTTTTAATGGTGTTGTTTGTTTTTTTCTTGTATTTGTTTGAGTTCCCTGAAGATTCTGGATATTAGACTTCTGTTGGAGAGATAGATCACAAAAATTTTCTTCCACTCTGTAGGTTGATAGTTCCTTTTGCTGTGCAGAACCTCTGTAGTTTAATTAGATCCCATTTGTCAATTTCTGCTTTTGTTGCAATTGCTTTTGATGATTTCATCATGAAATCTTTGCCCGTGCCTATGTCCTGAGGGGCATTGCCTAGATTTTCTTCTAGGGTTTTGGTAGTTGGGGTTTTACATTTAAGTCTTTAATTCATCTTGAGTTAACTTTTGTATAAGGTTTGAGGATGTGGTCTAGTTTCAATTTTCTGCAAATGAATAGCCAGTTTTTCCAGCACCATTTATTAAATAGGAAATCCCTTCCCCATTGCTTGTTTTTGACAGATTTATTGAAGATCAGATGGCTGTATATGTGTGCTCTTGTTTCTGAGTCCTCTATTCTGTTCCATTGGACTTTGTGTCTGTTTTTATACAAGTACCATGCTGTTTTGTTATTGTAGCCTTATAGTAAAATTTGAAGTCTGGTAACATGATGCCTCAAGCTTTGTTCTTTTTTCTTATGATTGACTTGACTATAGAGCTCTTTTTTGGTTCCATAGGAATTTTAAAATACTTTTTTCTAATTGTGTGAAGAATGTCAAGCTAGTTTAATAGGAATAGATTGAACTTATACATTACTTTGGGCAATATGGTCATTTTCACAATGTTGATTCTTTCCATCCATGAGGATGGAATGTTTTTCCATTTGTTTATGTTGTCTCATATTTCTTTGAGCAGTGAGTTGTAGTTCTCCTTGAAGAGGTCATTCACATCACTTGTTAGCTATATTCCTAGGTATTTTATTTCCTTTGTGGCAATTGTGAATGAGAGTTCATTCCTGACTTGGCACTCTGCTTGTCTATTATTGGTGTAAAGGGATGCTTATGATTTTTGCACACTGATTTTATCTCCTGAGACTTTGCTGAAGGTGCTTATCAGCTTGAGAAGCTTTTGGACTGAGATGGTGGAGTTTTCTTGATATAAGATTATGTCATCTGCAAACAAATATTTTTTACTTTCTCTCTCCCTATTTGAATGCCCTTTATTTCTTTCTCTTCCCTGATTGCCATGGCCAGAACTTCCAATATCATGTTGAATAGAAGTAGTGAGAGAAGCCATCCTTGCCTTGTGCCAGTTTTCAAAAGGAATGTTTCCAGCTTTTGGCTATTCAGTATGATACTGGCTGTGGGTTTGTCATAAATGGCTCTAATCATTTTGATGTATGTTCCTTCGATACCTAGTTTATTGAGAATTTTTAACATGAGGTCTGTTGAATTTTACGACCTTTTCTTTGTCTATTAAGAAAATCATGTGATTTTTGTCTTTAGATCTGATTATGTGATGAATTACATTTATTGATTTGCATATATTGAACCAGCCTTCAATCCAAGGAATGAAGCCAACTTGATAGTGGTGGATAAGCTTTTTGATGTGCTGCTGAACTTGGTTTGCCAGTATTTTATTGAGAATGTATACATTGATGTTACTCTGAGATTAATCTGAAATTTTCTTTTTTTGTTGTATCTCTGTCAGGTTTTGGGATCAGTGTGATGCTGGCTTCATAGAATAAGTTAGGGAGGAGTTCCTTCTTTTCAATTGTTGGAAATAGTTCAGAAGAAATCATATTATCTCCCTTTGCATTTCTGGTAAAATTCAACTGTATATCCATCTGTTCCTGGGCTTTTTGTTGGTTGGTAGACTATTGATAACTGCCTTAATTTTAGAACACCTTATTGGTCTATTCAGGGATTCAACTTCTTCCTAATTCAATCTTGAGAGGTTGGATGCGTCCAGGAATTTATTAATTTCTTCTAGTTTATTTTCCCAGAGCTGTTTATCATATACTCTGATAGTAGTTTGTATTTCTGTGGGGCCAGTGGTGATATCCCCTTTATCATTTTTTATTGTATCTATTTGATTCTTCTCTCTTTTCTTCTTTATTAGTCTATCTAGCCATCTATCTGTTTCGTTAATTTTTTCATAAAACCAGTTCTTGGATTCATTGACTTTTAAAAGGATTTTTCATGTCTTCAGCTCCTTCAGTTCTTCTCTGATCTTAGTTATATCTTATCTTCTGCTAGCTTTTGGATTAGCTTGCTCTTGCCTTTCTAGCTATTTTAATTGTGATATTAGGATATTGATTTGCGATCTTTCTAGCTTTATGATGTGGGCATTAAGTGCTATAAATTTTCCTTTTAATACTGCTATAGCTGCATCTCAGAGATTCTGGTACATTGTCTCTGTTTTCATTGGTTTCAAAGAACTTCTTCTTTACCTCCACCTTAATTTCTTCATTTACCCAGAAGGAGGTTGCACATTTTCCATGCAGTTGTATGGTTTTGAGTGAGTTTCTTAATCTTGAGTTCTAAGTTGATTGTGCTGTGGTCAGAGAGACTATTTGTTGATTTCAGTTCTTTTTCATCTGCTGAGGAATAATTTACTTCCAATTATGTGATCAATTTTAGAGTAAATGTCATGTGGCACAGAGAAGAATGTATATTCTATTGTTTTGGTGTGAAAAGATGTGTAGATATCTGTCAGGTCCATTATATTCAGAGTTGACTTCAAGTCTTTAATATCTTTCTTAATTTTCAGTGTCAATGATCTGTCTAATATTGACAGTGGGGTGTAAAGTCTCCCACTATTATTGTATAGGAGTCTTAAGTCCCTTTGTAGTCTCTAAGAACTTGTTTTCTTAGTCTAGGTGCTCCTATGTTGGATGCATATATATTTAGGATAGTTAGCTTTTCCTGTTGAATTGAACTTTACCTATATGTAATGTCCTTCTTTATCTTTTATAATCTTTATTTCCTTAAAGACTATTTTGTCAGAAACTAGGATTCCAACCTCTGCTTTTTTTTATTTTCTATTTGCTTTGTACAATTTCATCCATCCTTTTATTTTGAGTCTATGTGGGTCTTTGAATGTAAGATGAGTCTCTTGAATACAGCACACCAATGTATTTTGATTATATCCAACTTGCCACTTTGTGTCATTTAATTGGGACATTTAGCCCATTTACATTTAATATTATTATGTGTGAATTTGATCCTGACATTATGATGCTAGTTGGTTATTTTGCAAACTTGTTTATGTATTTGCTTCATAGTGACACTGGTCTGTGTAACTTAGCGTGTTTTTTTGTAGTAGCTGGTAATGGTTTCTCCTTTCCATATTTAGTGCTTCCTTCAAGAGCTCTTGCAAGACAGGCTTTGCGGCGAGGAATTCCCCAAGCATTTGTTTGCCTGAAAAAATATTTTATTTCTCCTTCACTTATGAAGCTTAGTTTGGCTAGATGTGAAATTCTAGGTTGAAAATTAAAGCATTTTCTTTAAGAATGTTAAATATTGGCCCCCAGTCTCTTCTGTCTTGTACAGTTTCTGCTGAGAGATCTGCTGCTAGTTTGATGGACTTCCCTTTATAGGTGATATAGCCCTTCTCCCTGACTGTCCTTAACATTTTTTCCTTCATCTCAACCTTGGAAAACATTTGTCTTATGTTTGATCTTCTTGTGAAGTAGTTTACTGTGTCTCTTTCAATTTCCTGAATTTGAATGTTGGCTTGTCTTGCTAGGCTGGGAATGTCGTCCTGGACAATATCCTGAAGTGTGTTTTCCAACTTGGTTCCCTTCTCCCCATCTTTTTCAGGTATACCCCTATCAGTTGCAGGTTTGGTCTTTTAACATAATCCCATAGTTCATGGAGGTTTTTTTTTTTGTTGTTCCTTTTCATTATTTTTTCACTAATCCTGTCTGTCTGCCTTATTTCAGCAAGATAGCCTTCAAGCTCTAATATCCTTTCTTCCACTTGATCTATTTGGCTATCGATTCCTGTGTTTGCATTATGAAGTTCTCCTGTTGTGTTTTTCAGCTTCATCAGATCATTTATTTTCCTCTCTAAACTGGCTACTCTGGTTAACAGCTACTGTGTTTTATCATGGTTCTTAGCTTCTTTTCAGTGAGTTAGAACATAATCCTTTAGCTCAAGGAAGTTCATTATTACCATTCTTAGGAAGCCTCCTTCTGTCGATTCATCCGTCTCAGCCTCAGTCCATTTCTGTGCCCTTGTTGGAGATATGTTGTGATCTTTTGGAGGAGAAGAGAAACTCTGGCTTTTTGAGTTTTCAGCATTTTTGCATTGATTCTTTCTTAACTTTATGGATTTCTCTGCCTTTGGTCTTTGAGGCTGCTGACTGTTGGATGGGTTTTTTCTTGTGGGGTCTTTTTTGTTGATGTTGTTGCTTTTTGTTTATTTTTCTACTAGTAGTCAGCTTCCTCTTTTGCAGGGCTGCTTCAATTTTCTTGGGGTCCACTCCAGCCCCTATTTGCCTGGGTTGCTCCTTTCCCTGGAGATATCACCAGTGGAAGCTTCAGACCAGGAAAGACAGTAGCCTGCTCCTTCCTCTGGGAGATCTGTCCCAGAGGGTCACTGACCTACTGATGGCTGGAGTGCTCCTGTATAAAGTGTCTAGAGATTCCTGTTGGAAAGTCTCACTCAGTCAGGAGGAGTAGGGTCAAAGACCCACTTAAATAAGCAGACTGGGCAGGGTGCCCTGGCTCACACCTGTAATCCTAGAACTTTGGGAGGCCAAGAGGGGTGAATTGCTTGAGGCCAGGAGCTCGAGACCAGCCTAGCCAACATGGTGAAATCCTATCTTTACTAAAACTTCAAAAATTAGTGAGTGTAGTGGTGTGTGTCTATAACTCCAGCTACTTGGCAGGCTAAAGCGGGAGAATCTCTTGAACCTGGGAGGAAAAGTTTGCAATGAGCTGTAATCATGCCACTGCACTCTAGCCTGGGTGACAGAGTGAGATTCCATCTCAATAAATAAATAAATAAATAAATAAGCAGACTGCCCCTTGGAAGGGTGGGTGTGCTGCGCTGGGGGGAATGCCCATCATCTAGGCTGCCCTGACTCTCCAAAGCCAGCATGCAGAAAAAGCTAAGATAGCTGAGCCATTATATCACGGCCACCCCTTCTCCGAGGATCTCCTCTCAGGATTATCAATGTGCTTTCCATAAACTCCTGGCAGAGAATGCTGAGATTTCCACAGGGAGGTCCCGCCCAATAAAAAGGAGTGAATCTGATCCTGCTAAAAGAAACAGCCTGGCTACGAAGTGGTTCAGCCTCTGTGCTGCAGTGTGGGGAACTGCTGTTGGTTGGAACCACCCTGCCTGGCTGGCACTGGCAGCAGTGGAAAGCAGCTGACTGTCTCAGCATCTGCAAATGCTAGGATTAAAGGCATGAGCCACTGCACCCAACTCAAATTATGATCCTTTTCATTTGCTATTGGATTTGTTTTCCTAGTATTTTGTTGAGAATTTTTGCATCTATGTTCATCAGTGCTATTAGCTTGTAGTATTTGTTTGTTTTCTCTAACATGGTTTCAGTATAATGCTGGCTTCACAAAATGTGTTTGGAAATGCTCCCTAATATTCCATTTCTTGGAGGAATTTGGAAAGTATTGGTTTTAATTCATCTTTAAACGTTCTGTTAATATTTGCTTTATATATTTAGGTGCTCTAATGTTCAGTTCATGTATTTTACAATTATATTCTCTTGATGATGTCCCCTTTAATCATTATATAATAATCTGTGTCTCTTTAAGAAGTTTTTTAAAGTCTATTTTGTCTTCTATTTATGTAGTCATCCTTGGTTTCCATTTGAATGAAATATCTTTTCCCATCCCTTCATTCTCAGACTATGTGAATCTCTAAGGGTAAACTCTGTCTTTTACAGGCAACACATAGTTTTTTTTTTTTTTTTTTTAATTCAGCAACACTTTGTCTTTTGATTGAACTATTTAATCCGTTTACATTTAAAATTATTATTAATAGGTAAGAACTTAAATTTGCCATTTTCGGTATTGTTGTTTGCGTTTTGTAGTTCTTTTCTTCCTGTTTTTCTCTTGCCATTTTCCTTAGTGACATGATGGTTTTTTTTAATGTCATGCTTTTGCTTTTAATAATAGTTTGTGTATCTATTATGGGTTTTTTTTCTTTGTAATTACTGGGAGCTTCACAAATTCCTTTTATACATATACATATATATGCATATTTTAAGCTAGTCACAACTTAACTTTGATAGCATACAAAAGCTCTACACATTTACTTACTTGCACCCTACACTTTAAGCTCTTAATGTCATTGTTTACATATTTTTATTAAGTGTACACATTAAAATTATTGTAACTATACTTATTGCTAGTATTTTCATCTTTTAACTTTCATATTGATGTTAAATATGACTTACACACAACTATTACAGTATCTGAGTATTATAAATTTGACTACATGCTTTCCTTTACATTTACACTTTATATATATGTATATATTTTCATGTTCTATTTAGTGTCTTTTTTGTTTCAACTTGAAGACTTCTATTTAGCAATCTTTTTTTGAATAGGAGAGACATATTGTCTTTATCTCTTCATTTTTGAATGTCACCTTTGTAAAGGAAAGTAATCTTGGCTTACAGACTTTTTTCTTCAGCACTATGAATACATCATCCCATTATTACTTGTTCTGCAAGATTTCTGCTGACAGAATACTGATATTTTTCTGCAGCTTCCCTTATCTGTGATATTTCATTTTTCTTCTGCTCCTTTCAAATCTCTATTTGACTTTAATGTTGGATAATTAGATTATAATGTGTTTCAGCACAGATCTCAAAGTGTTCAGCTTATTTGGGATTTTCCGAGTAGCATGGATATGGATGTTAATTTTCCTTCCTAGATCTGAGGAGTTTTATGTTATTAGTTATTTAAATAAGCTTTTCTTCTCTTTTTTCCCCTTCTGCTCCTTCTGGAACTTCCGTAATATAGATACTGTCTCACTTGATGGTGTACCATAAAGCAAGTAACCTTTTTTCATTCTTTTTACTTTTTCCTCTGATTGGATAATTGAAGTAATATGCCCTTGAGTGTTCCAATTCTTTCTTCTGCTTGATTCAGTCTTCTGTTGAAGCTTTTATTGATTTTTTAATTTCAGCCATTGTCTTGGCTACAGATTTCTTTATTTTTTATTTATGATTTATATCTTTTTTTTGATATTCTAATTTTGTTTATGTGTTGTTTTTCAGATTCCGTTAGCTTTCTGTCTGCATTTTCTTGTAGCTCACAGGGCTTCTTAAGGATAATTATTCTGAATTATTTGTGAGAGAATTGTAGTTCTCAATTTATTAGGTGTCAGTCAGTAAAGCTTTATTTTTCTCCTTTGTTGGTGTTACGCTTCCTTGATTCTTTATGATTTTGAATCCTTGCAGAGCTGTCTTCGTATTTGAGAAAGAAGTTCACTCTTCTCGTCTTTATTGATTGACTCCAGAAGAAAAAGACTTTTATCAATTAGTTTAGTTGGAGGTTTTGGGGTCTCTTAGGCCATTGTCTGTGGATATGCCTGCTTCATTTCCTTGTTCCCTCTTCACTGGAGAGAAGCCTAATGGTTCTGTTCCCTTTCTCATTCCTGCAAAGCCAGGCCAAGTGCTGAGAGACTTTTTTTCCTCCAGGGCAATGCCATGAAGTTTTCAAAGTTGTTTGCCTTTATCAAATCCTGCAGGATTATATCAGTTGTGTTATCTTAGAAGTTTGAACACATCGTTTTCAGAGGCTCATGCTTGCCATCTTGAGGAATTACGCAAAATTCTGGGAGTATTTTTAAGTCAGTTAGGTCATCCAAAGATTAGATGTTTCACAGTGTTCATGGGTGGTCTTCTTGAAGCAATTTATGAGCTATTTAGTAAAATCTGCAGACAGTTCTTAAGATTCTGAAAGTGATTGCCATAAACTTCTGCCCCTTTCCCTGCTTCTGGCTCCCTTCTTTAGCTGTACTTTTCCCCTCTGTGATCTGTGTTGGATGAGGCCGAAGTGAGCCTCTTGGGCCGCATCCTGCAGACAGGGAAAGCCAGACACTTACCCTACTCTGAGTTTTCCCTTTGGGGAAAATCACAGGCCTAGGAGATTGCTCTTGTCATTGAGATTTGCTGTCTTGTGTGATGAAATGAGGCAGATAAAGTCAAACTATTATTCTTACCAACTTCAATTCATCTATTCTCAGAATTTTTGTTCCAACTCAGTGATGGAATCTCTCCAATAGCCTCCCAGGTTCACATAGTCATTGCTGTCAGTAGATGGTTGTTAAAATTGGTGTTTCTATGGGAGCATGAGGATTGGAATTTCTAATTCTACTCTCCTGCTGATTCACTCAGATGAATTTATAATTAAGAAAATTTATTTATGTATCTTCTGTTCTTAAAGGCTGATTACTGTGGGTTTATTCTGAACCTTTGGTTGTACCATATTTTCCCTAATCCTTCATGTTTCTTGTAGCTCTACATTGGTGTCTGCAAATTTGAAGAAGCACCCACTTCTCTCAGACTATACAGATTAGAATTGACAGGGAATCCCTTTGCTAATCTAACCAGCTAGAGAACCTGGGAGCCTTGCAAACATATTCTATGAATGTGTATTCTCCATTGCTTTCTTTCTTATAACGAGAAGTCTCAGGGTTGTACACCTTCTCTGAATCTCGCTGAGCTGTGCTAGCTTCGGTTAGTCATGTGCCCCTTTTCTTTGTTCTTAGCTACCCTAAGTGTTCAAGCTATACTTCTTCCTTCAGTACTCTGGATGAGATGTGACAGAAACAGGTCCCTCAGACCTGTTAGCCTGATAGTCTGAGAAAGTTGTACGCAGGCTTTACTTTCTCTATTCTCCTGAGAGAAAAGTTGTGGCTAAAATGACTTCTCCTGGCCCTGAGCTGTACTGGCTGTGGGTGAGGCTGGCATGGCTAAAGGAAAAATGCTCTTCCTATCCATTTCAATGTGGCTGTTATTGATTTTTGTGTTGTCGAGTGTACTGCAACTCTTGAGTGAACTCTGCACCTCTTATAAAAGTGTTGTGTCCATATATCATTGTGAAATCAGTGTTTCTGTAGGGGATCAAGGGTTTGGACTTCCCATTCTATCATTTTGCCGATGTCACTATCCAGAGACATCTTGTGTGCATTGCCCTCTTCATCATACCTTCAGTTATTCTTTGTCAAATCTTACATTTTTTTTTTGCATTGCATTTGCTATATTCTGAAATAATATGGCTCTTTCATTTAGTTATAATTGTCTCTCAGAACTAGAACATAAGCCACTTGAAGGCCCTGACTACACAGTATCAACACTTACTAATGGTGCCTTACATATTAAATAAGTTAACATTTTAGCCTATTCATTAAGAAATTACCAACACTTGATGATGTTCTAGAAACAAGAATTTTTTTAAAAAAGGATTATTTTTCTTCCTTGGTCTTAAAATAAAAAGCAACTTTCAATTATATCTATTTTATATACATATATATGTATATAAAGGCTAAAATATATATATATATACATACATATATATATTGCCTTTTGAAGCTAATGTATTTAAAGGTGTTATGCAGCTAAGGTATAATAGTGGGTGAGTTTACTGAGTAGACTGAGTGACAATGAGAGAAGTATCTATAGAATATGAGGAAGCAGGGCTGTGTATAGAAACAGCATGCAGATAGTAAGGTAAAAGGCGTAAGAAGATGCTTCAACAATATATCTAAGATCATTGTTTACAACACTGCTCTTAGCAGGCATGTAATAAAAGGAAAACACTTGCACTGGTTACTATAAAAATTAAAGATGTTTTACCAGTAAGTCAAATACTTGCAAATTTTCACACTTCATCTTTTAATTTCTAATTTTTAAAAAATATTTTTGAAGCTATTATAATAAATGACACATATGTCGAGACATAACTATTTATCTCTATGTCTGTATTTTTATGTTTACTTACAAATGCTGTTATCCATTTTGCTGAACATTATACATATAACATGATGTTTTTGCTTTGCTGCTTTGTTTAAAGGTAGGTTAAAAACTGCATTAATAAAAATTGTCCAGGTATTCTTTTTTGGGTAGAAATGAGATTTTATGTTAGAAGTAATTTTCTTTGAGAGGTGATCACAATCAAGGACACATTTTGATGGACTCTTAATTACGCCCATATAAAGAAAGTGCCTACCCTTTGTGAAGAGCTACATAAAGTAAGTAACCCAGGAACAGATGCTTAAGACTAACACGAGTATTCTGCTTAGTAATATACACTATGCTTTTGCAAATGATGATACTCATTAGAAAATGGATATTTTGTACATCTGGACTTGGACTAAACTATGCCTTTAATGTAGTATTCATTTCTGTTATATTGTGCTTGCTGTTAGCAAGCAACGGTTCATAGAAGATGTAGAGCTTGAATATAAATGATGAAGGAGCAGTTCTTAGCTGGAAAAATCTATTAAATATTCTGAGTTTTGTCAGATAAGAGTGTAAATGAGTGACAGTCTATTTAGGATTATAGAGACTATTCTAGGAATTTTTAAGCCTAGGGAATTTAATTCAAGGAATTCGTTGAACATGTTGATGGAAATGCTGAGGGTTATAGCAGCAGATAATAACAGATTAGGAAGAGAAAATTCCACTATACTTAAGGCAGGAGGTACAAGGGAGGAGACAAGAAACCACAGCATTCTATATAGAACTTTAATCAAAGCAATGTTACCCCTGCAGGATTCAGGCCCACAAATGAGTGTCAGGCCAATAAAACAGAATGAAGGAGCACATGAAGCCATTGCTAGATTTATCACTGAAGGCACAGAGAAATTGTTAGAAAAACTCTGATTTCTCTTAATTCCTCTCATTTTCACTTCCTCCTTCTTTTCTTCCCTCAAATCTTCCACAGTTGCCTCACGTTGACCAAACCTTTAGGAAAGCCAGAGCGCAAGAGCACCTGGGAAATATCACTTACAAGAGAAACCTAAGAAATGGATCTGGAGAAAATAAGCTAATGGCAAGCACAAGAGAGAATCTGCTGTGCTTTCACAAAAGCAACTTTGAAAGTTTTAGCCAGATCATATTTTTTGGTATAATCAGGGAAGGACTTCTTAGAGAGCTAGAAGGATCTAAGTGAAGAACTGTGTGCTTTTGTTAGGTCAGTATGGTGGTTTAGTGGTGATTTCCACTAGAGAATGACTGTATACTGAATTTGGGAGTTGAAAATTGGCTTAAAAAGGAGTCCAAAATTGGGCCCCAAAAGGAAGAATACTTTATCCCTGTGTTTGAGAACTCATGACAAATTCTACTAAAGAATTATAAGAAAAAATTATAGGAACCATTAACAGAAGTTGATTTATATTAGTAATGTGGTTGTAAGCTCAACAAATTTTGATGTAAACTATATTACTTATTGTGTCACTATGTTAATCGAAGTATCTGAAATACACACACACATATACTTTCAAAGCACTAGTACAAGTACATCTGATTCCTTAGATATAAATGCATTTAAATTTATATTTAGAACTTGAAATTAAAATATAACCTATCCATTGAGGGCTAGAAGAAAATGAAGAATTTAACAACTCTTATGTGTGTATCAACAAAGCCAAAAGGCTATACAGAGCATTTATAAAAGGCTTATAAATCATGTTCCCCTTTAACAATACATAAAAACAAATCTCAAAGACTTAGGTAATATCAGATAATGTAACTTCTAATGCATTTTGATTAAGAGGACAAATTTATTCATGAATGTAGCAATGTTTAAATCAAACTGTCTTTGAAAGACAGCACATTTTCATTAAATTATGACATATATCAGGTTTTATATTCCACTATTTGTCATTAAAGTTCTTTTGCAATGTGCTTTTTCCAACTGTATTCTGAAATCCTTTCTTCTTTTTCCCTGTATGCAGCTCTTTTCACTTTGTATGATTATGTATATGTTTTTATATAAGATACTTTTATGATCTTCTATGAGTTAATCATTGGAGTATATGCTAGAGATAAACTAATAGGCAAGATATTGTCTTTGTCATTAAAGATACTGTTGTATAATAAGGGGTGTGGACACTATGCATACAATTGCAATGATATCTGATGTGGGTTGTGGTGAATTTGCACTCTCAGCTTAGCTCAGTTGGACATTATTTCCCAGAAACCACTTCCCTTTATGGATCTGAGTTAGGGTTGTCAATAAAAGCACTATGAAAGTTAGAATTTCAGCAGCAGCCGTTGAACTGAGAAGATTGATGAAGGGTAGCTGCCACTACTGTATCTCATGTACATTGTCACTTATCTGCTGGATCACTTTGTTGGCATGAAGCTGTACCATGGCCATAGGTCCTTAGCTCCTTCCAGATATTCTGCTTCATATTTGCCAATTATGAGCCATGCAAGTAGGCCACATTACTACAAAGGTACCAGCTTCTCTTTCAGGTTCATCTTCATAATCAAGGTTGAAGGTGTACATTCATGGATTCTAGTCTGTCTTTTCTCTCCCCTACTTCATGTCCAGATTTTTAACCTATATTTTACTGTTCAGTGACTATAAACCCTCCGTCAGTTACAGCCTTTCATACGATTTGTCACATGGTTCTACAACTGTGGAAAGCTAATCACAGTGTTATATCCCTAACTCTATATCACTCATATCTTTTTTGCTTCTTTGCTTAATCACTGACTGATTCAGAGAAGAGTCCTATCAGCAATTACAATATATACACATGCAGAACGGATCTCCTTAAAAAATCTTCTGATATGATTGATATTAATGGCATTAGTGAGCTGTTGTCCATAGTAAAGGATGCTGGTAGCCCTCGGCAATCTGTGGCAAATAGTCACTTAAATTATCATGCTTCAATTAGATTCTTGTAATAAAATGCTTATGGGTGGGAAGGCTTAAGAGACAAAGTAGTAGCTGCTAGTAATATTTTAGTGAAAATAAAGAGTATGATGTAATTGGTTGGTTGCTTTTTGTTGTGTTGCAGTGCTTATAAAAGAGATAAAAACAAGAGATTAAAAGCTTTAAACTCACAACTAAAGGCCTGAAAAAGTGATCAGAAAATTTGTGATGACTCTAAAATAACCCCTTATTCCCCATAGACACAGAGCCAAGTCATAAAAACCAAACCTGCAGTCTAATCTTGTGGGTGACTGAATCGTAATGCAAAATAAATTCAAAGTCCCACAAGTCTCTTAGGTTAAAACTAAGGCATTGATTAGGTAGAAGTGGAACACCAAAGACAGGGATGAAGACATATGTCTGAATTTTTACATAAATGGGAATCTTGATTTTATAAATTCTGCTGAGCTTCCTCTGCCAGTAGAAGCACTCTTTTGTCCCCTGAGGGATATCGTTTCCTTTTGTTTAAGAACCAATCATTGGCTGGGCGTGGTGGCTCACATCTGTAATCCAAGTACTTTGGAGGCCAAGGCGGGTGGATCACCTGAGGTCGGGAGTTCAAGACCAGCCTAACCAACATGGTGAAACCTCATCTTAAAAAAAAAAAAGAACCAATCATCATGAGGGAACTGCTGATTTTTCTTACGGACGATACTCAACACCTCTCATTGTTTCTAGAACTAAAGCAGACTTAAATATGATAGCCTTGAGTTGCAAGTTATAAATTGTATCCTGTGAGGAGGACAAGAAGAATATAAGATTTTTCCAACTTATATCAATACTTCCCAAGGCTGAATAAGAGTGAAATAAAATAATGTGGGATCAAGTCATATCTGTTGGCACATATTCTGGATTCTGTATATCTGTGTAATCTATAGTAGTTGGTAGAGACAATCTTTTAAGTTGGCACTCCTGCATGGGACTGTGGCATGAAGCACAAATTCAAAGGTGACCTGCACTGAATTTCTTTGCTATATGGTAAAAGAAGGAATACAAAGGTTTAGGAAGGTTGAAAAGCTAGATCAGATTTTTTATGTGAAAACTGCTCACCCATTTCATGTCCTGTCATGTGAGAGCATCCAGCAGACCTTTTCTTTACTCTGGCTGTGAGAAATACATTTGTGAGGGATCCACTCATTGCTGAACAGCTCTGTGGTGGTTATTCTCTGTGGAGTGATGTAGAGTCCATTTTCACACTGCTTATAAAGACATACTTGAGACTGGGCAATTTGCAAAAGAGTTTTAATGGACTTACAGTTCCATGAAGCTGAGGAGGCCTCATAATCATGGCAGAAGACAAGGAGGAGCAAGTCACATCTTAGATGGATGGCAGCAGGAAAAGAGAGAGCTTGTGCAGGGAAACTCCTTCTTATAGAACCATCAGTTCTCATGAGACTTATTCACTATCATGAGAACAGCACTAGAAAGACAAGCCCCCATGATTCACTTACCTCCCACTGGGTCTCTTGACTACTAGATACTGTCACTATTTCCTAGAAACCCAGAATGCCATCAGTCCGCCAGGGAATGCAGAGGGTTATGAAGCATAGGTGATAAAACAGAATTGGCTCACGTTCATCTCTCAGTGGACCTAATGTGTCATGGAATATTTTTCATTATTTCCTGACACAGGATAGACATAGCTTCTGAAATAATCCCCATATTACTTCCCTGACCCATGGTGTGAAGATTATTCTAGTCAAAAGGCCAAGTGGAAGACAACTGGCCTCTTTAATGAGACCTTCCTGGAGGAACTGCAGAGATCATTTCCACCATTAAGAATGTGAAATAAAAAGGTAGGTGATTTCTACCACATCCCATTTAACTTATCAATTTGGTTGCTGCGGAAGACAGATGGATTATGGAAAACAAGAGTAGATTATCACAGATATAATCACATGAGGACTCTAACTTCAGCAGCTATTCCAAATTTGACTTTATATCTAAGAAAATAAATACATTATTTTGCACCTAAAATGCAGTTCTTGATGCAGTGAATTCCCCATTTCTCCTCCTCTCCCCACTGCCTCCCCCACCACCTCACATACCTGGTAATAAAGATCATCAGAAGAAATTGATTTTAAGCTAGATAGTCAAGCTCATATCTTCATTGCTTAATTGCAGAATTATATCAAATCTCCAACTCAAACTATCCTACATGTAGTTTCTGCCAGTGACGGCATCATTCTATCTCATTCGACTCATTTTCCTGATTAGACCTAGTCAAAGGTAAATAGCAATCATGTTAGAATTTGTAATAAGGGGCATGTTCAAGAGAACAGGAAATAAATCTCATCAAAAAATAAGGGGCCTGCTACCTTGGTGAAGTTTCTACGTATGGTTTGGAAGCTATCCTGGTACAGTCTGAAGTTGCTAGTTGCATTGCCACAACCCCATGCAGGGGTGCCTATGAAGCATGAAAGTGAAGAAAACTCTTCCTAGCAGGCAGAGATTTGAGCAGGGCACCAAGTAATTCATTTTTTAATGGAAGGAGAAATTTATCAATAGATAGATCTCTGTCGATTGATAGCAGTAACAAATTGGCTAGATAATGGGTAACTTGGAAAGGATATGACTAAGAGATTTTAGGTGAAAATTTTTACTGAATAAATCTATGGATGAAATTCCTTAAGTTGACACAGAATGTGAAGATGTATGTGCCCAACATAAATGTTAACCTAGGAAAAACCTATTAGTACTGAGGTGGATAAGATGCTCTGTTCTCTAGACATAATTCCACCTTTTCCCAACCACTCTGTCTTTGCACAAGTGGTGCATGAGCAAAGTGGCTGTGACAGCAAAGATTAAGTTATGCATGGGTTCACCTATTGCTGAGTGTCTGACTTGCCAACAGCAGGTCGGCACTTGCTGGGTGAACACTCAGCTGGTACACACAGCCTCCAATGTGGCATTGTTCTCCAAGAAATTCATCTAGCTACATGCAGCAGTTTGCCTAGCTTGAGTACTACCATCTTAGGAGACATAGGTTTCACTTACTCTGTACATGGATTGTTTAGTTACAGAATGACTAGTGTGTATTCTACATTGCATGCTTCTGTCCTAGTAAATTGTTTTATGTAAGATGAAGTTAAACGATGATTGTATGCTTATGGAATTGATTGGTCTTACCCCATTGAGCCTTACGCTAACAATAGCTGTCTTAGTAGAATAATGAATAGTCTTAATGTTAACTATAGTTACCAAGCTGTGCATTAAATTCCTTAAAATTATTAATATTATAACAGAAATTTTATACCTTTAGACCAACATTTTCCCATTTCCTCCAAACCCCATCTCCTGTAAATCACCATTCTATTCTCTGTTTCTATGAGTTTGACATTTTTAGATTTCACATATAAGATTATATATATATATTAAATAAAATATATAAAATTATAATATATATGTATCTCACAATTTCTTCATCCATTTATCCTTCTATAGGCACTTAGCTTATTTCCATTTCTTGACCACTGTGATTAATGCTACAATGAACATGGCACTGCAGATAGCTCTTTGAGTTAATGATTTTGTTTTATTTGGATATATACAAAGAAGTAGGATTTTTGTGTCTTATGGTAGTTTGTTTGGAATTTTTTGAGGGTCTTCTATACTGTTTTCCATGATAGTTGTGCTAATTTACATTTCCACCAACAGTGTAGAGGGATTCCCTTTTCTCCACACCCTTGCCACCATTTGTCTCCCGTCTTTTTTATAATTGCCATCATAACAGTTGTGAGGTGATTGGCATTTTCCTGATAATTAGTGACAATGAATATCTTCTCATGTACTTGTTTGCCATTATGAATGTCTTCTTTGTAAAAATGTCTATTCCTACATCCCCCAAAAATGTATATTCAAGCTTTTCAACCATTTTAATGCAGACTGTTTTCTGCTATTGAATTATATGAGTTTCTTACATATTTTGGAGATTAGCCCCATATCAAAGATCTTAAATGTTCTCATCGCATACTCACATAAATATTAATTAAGAGAGGTAATAGGTATGTTACCTTTTTATTGTGGTAATTATTTTATAATATAAACATATGTCAACTCTTCATATTGTACACCTTAAATTTATACAATTTTGTTTGGGAATTACACCTCAATAAACACGGAAAAAAAACAGTGAATGGTCTTTTGGAAACTCACACATAGTGCAAGCTGTGACAATGTCTTACAGGGCTAGGATAACATAATTCAGCATATACATGAGGTCTAAATCAACAACCAATACATGACACTGTTTATCCCATAAATCGTGTTCATTTGTCCATTACTCATTACTCCTATACAATTGGATGGCAATTAAAAAAATAAAAATTCCACATCCTAGTTTCAGTGCAGGATAGGCTTCCATAAGGGAACATAGCAATGGTTTCTTTAAACAGGAAGCAGAAAGTGCCATACTGCCTCTGAACTCTTCACTCTGGTAAATGAAGAGGCAGAGAAGTGAGTTACTCTATGGAAATAGGGTAATAAGTTTTGCTACAGACTGAATGCTTGTATTTCTCCCAGAATTTATATTTTAAAGTTCTAATTCCCAGTGCCATGATATTAGGAGGCAGGACTTTGGGAAATAATTAGGTCATGGGAGCAGAGCCCTCATAAATGGGATTAATGTCCTTATAAGAAGAAACACATATCCTTGACCTTGGACTTCCCAGCTTCCAGAACTGTGATAAATAAATGTTGGTTAATCCACCCAGTCTGTGGCATTTTGTTATAATATCCAGAACGGACTAAAGCAAATTCTCCTTTTCAAAAAGAAATCAGGTTGTTACTTCACAATGTGAGTATGGAATTAAACGTGTGGAATCAAGAATAACCCATGAGAAGCCTCTCAGGACTCCATGTCTTGTGATAAAAGTTAACGAAAAACTCTAACAACCCAGAGCAGGCAGGACTGCTATGGCCCACATTCAGCAGAATGAAGTTCTGGACACTGCAAGAAACGTGGACAGGCAAGCTATGTGCCGGGATAAAGGGACTATGGAATGGATAGTGGAAGAAGCAAATATAAGCAACAGCTATGAAGTAGGACAAGTTGAAAAAAGAGAAATATAATAGTTATAAGATTCTCCTTTATTTTTATATTTTAAAAACTGTGTGTATGTTACCTAATTATTTTCTTGTTCCACTCTCTCTCCCCCATGTGCTGAAATTAAAAAAAATTTTTTTTTCCTTTTTTTTTGAGACGGGTCTCCCTCTGTCACCCAGGCTGGAGTGCAGTGACGTGACCGCAGCTCACTGCAACCTCTGCCTCCCAGATTTAAGTGTTTCTCCTGTCTCAACCTTCTGAATAGCTGGGATTACAGGTGCCGCCACCACAACCGACTAATTTTTATATTTTTAATAAAGACAGGGTTTCGCCATGTTGGCCAGGCTGGCCTCGAACTGCTGACCTCAGGTGATCCACCCGCCTTGGCCTCTGAAAGTGCTGGGATTACAGGAGTGAGCCACCGTGCGTGGACAAAATGTTTTTATAATGGTTAACATTACTACATCAGGATTTAAGGATATTAAAGATTCTGTTGCAATAGAAGTAGACTCTATCCTCCACCAGGGCTAAACAAATGATACATGAGACTTTGTATACTACTTTGTGGAGGTAGTTAGCATGTTTAAGGTTAGACAAGTAATTGCATTGTGGAAGCATGGTTTAAATAGTGTCTGTGGTTAGAAGTTTAGAATAGCTAAGACAGGGCATTTAGTATGAATACCTACTTAAGTGATGGACTGTAAATGTTTTGTATTATGTTAGAACTACATTTCCAAGAATCCCCTCCCCTGTAGAGTTCTGGAAATCATCACAAAGGTAACAGCAGGTTTGAGATGGTCCAACAAGGCATGAGGGTGAATCACCACAAAGCATAGTAAAAGCAGGAAGTCACTATCACCTCTGTGCCTGAACATTGCTGGATAGAAAATTCTTATTTCTCAAACATGTATTTCAATTTCAAATTCTGTAATGTCTTCTTTTTCAGTTAATGGTGAGTGTTAAAAAGAACCTTGAGGGTGGGGTGTGGTGGCTCATGCCTTAATCCCAGCACTTTGGGAAGCCAAGGCAGGTGGATCACCTGAGGTCAGGAGTTCAAGACAAGCCTGGCAAACATGGTGAAACCTTGTCTCTACTAAAAATACAAAAAATTAGCTGGGTTTGGTGACAGGTGCCTGTAATCCCAGCTACTTGGGAGGTTGAGGCAGGAGAATCGCTTAAACCCAGGAGACGAAGCTGTAGTGAGCAAAGATTGTGCCGTTGCACTGCAGCCTGGGCAAGAAGAGTGAAACTCCATCTCAAAAATAAATAAATAAATAAAAGGAACCTGATATTAGTGTATTTTATATCTTTTCATTAAGGGATTCAACGAATAGCTATTAATCATGCAAGAGATTGCTCTTAAACTCTTATACTAGAGATGGGATGAATAAGTAAATAAAACATATTTTCCATTTTAGGCCTTATATTTTATCTGAGGAACAAAGATGAGTAAAGTAAACATGTAAAGAACATAGCTTTGAATCAGGCAAAATGGTGTAGAATTAGTGAAAACACATGTAAGTTAGAGGACACAGGAGGACCAGGGTCAGGGTGATGGCACCATATTAGGTAGACTCATCAGGTGGGTCTCACTGGTACAGTGAGACTAAGGTTTAGCCTTAACGAAGATGAGAAAGTTAGCCAAGCAATTATCTGAGGAAAGAAAATTCTGGACAGAGAAAACAGTAAGGGCAGAGACTGCTTGGAATGTGCCTGGAGTGCCTGGAGACCTACAAAGAAGCCAGTGTGACTGCAGCAAAGTAAATGAAAGTAATTATAAGATGGTTACATGCTGATGAAAAACATTCTAGTAAAGAGGAAAACCACATGATGATATAAGAGTGAGGGAGGCCGCGCACAGTGGCTCACGCCTGTAATCCCAGCACTTTGGGAGCCCAAGGTGGGTGGATCACGAGGTCAAGACCATCCTGGCCAACATGGTGAAACCCGATCTCTACTAAAAGTACAAAAAATTAGCCGGCCGTGGTGGTGCTTGCCTGTAGTCCCAGCTATTCGGGAGGCTGAGGGAGGAGAATTGCTTGAAACTGGAAAACAGACGTTGCAGTGAGCTGGGATTGCACCACTGCACTCCAGCCTGGCGATAGAGGGAGACTCTGTCTCAAAAAAA
>NW_016107355.1:4849053-4851588 GCF_001604975.1 Cebus imitator | reverse complement strand
CCATTGCACTCCAGCCTGGGTAACAACAGTGAAACTCTGTCTCAAAAACAAACAAACAAACAAAAATAAACAAACAAACAAAAAAGACTGCGGGAGTAGTTTTTGGAGTCCTGTCCTTAATCAGGTGAGAACTGATGGGACCAAATGCACATGAGTGGTCACTGATCTTAACTAGGAGTTCATCTAGTTCCTCTCAGCTACAGGAAAGACAGCAGAGCGACTAGGCAGATACGAGTAAGCTGTCAAACGCGGTGGTGCCATCAAGTGAAAATTCTGTTCTGGAAACTTCTCTTTTCTCGGTAAAATAAGAAATAATTAGAAAAAAAAATGGGAGAGAAGGTGTAAATGCCTGTGGAATTATCATAAGGAACAGAACAATCTAGAAGAATAGAAGAATGAATAGACTAGGTTTATTTAGTAGAATCACAAAGCTAAGATCTTAGATCAGGTCAGGTGCGGTGGCTCAGGCCTGTAATCCCAGCACTTTGGGAGGCCAAGGCGAATGGATCACCTGAGGTCTGGAGTTCAAGACCAGCCTGACCAACATGGTGAAACACCATCTCTAGTAAAAAATACCAAAATTACCTGGGCCTGGTGGCGTGTGCCTGTAATCTCAGTTACTCGAAGAACTGAGGCAGGAGAGTCACTTGAACTCAGGAGGTGGAGGTTGCAATGAGCCAAGATGGCACCATTGCACTCCAGCCTGGGAGACACAACCCCATCGCAAAGAAAGAAAAAAAATCTTAGGGAAGTGTTCTCAAACCTTAACATGCATGCATCATTATCCCCTGCAGAAATTTTTAAAATAGGTTATAGGACTGCACACTTAGATTGCAGGGCCTCAGGATTCAGTAGGTGTGGGAAGAATTCTGAAAATTCACATTCCTAACAACACCCCAGATGATGTTTACTGTTCAGTGCTCACACCTGGAGACACACTCTTCCTAAAGAGATGTAAAGAGAGCCTAAGGATACGTGATCTCTTTTTGTTACTATTTTGTGCAATTACTCCCTGAGTACATTTCTCCGCATTTCATATATTTATTAATTGGCTCACTTATTCTTCATATATTAGTGTTAATCCGTTTGAAATTTCCCACAATTTCTCCTAACGGATTTGTGATGAATACATAATCCATAGTGTTGTAATTACAAAATGGGAAAAAAAATTAATAACCAATTCAACGTTTTTACCATTCTCTCTTGTCTAGAAATTTGTTTAGCAGGGTGCTTCTCATCATTTTAAACATTAATTTTGCAAATGATAATGTGATACTCATGAATGTTTAAAAATAATTCATAAGGTACATATTATTGTTTAAATCTAAAACTGCAAATTTTCATATATTTTCTAAAAGAAAAAATAATTCCCAAAAGCAAATAAATATAAAAAAAATAACAAAAAAAATGTACAGATACCTGCTCATCTTTAGCACTTATAGAAAAAAAAAATCTGCATTGGAGTATTTAAAGGCAGTGTAAGCAAAAACTACATCGTTCTGGAAAATGTGTGGTCACTTCTAAACTCCTGTCTGTGTGGGAAAATACATCAGGAGTTTTTAGCTCAGTACAAATCAGCATGCCAAATCTGGCAATAGAGCGGTGTTATCTTTGAAGAGAGTCAACAGGAGCTCCAGAAGGAACATTTGGTGAAGAAGCTACCAACTGCCTTTATTACTTTCTGGACTACCTCTAAGTTACAGGTATTTCCAGTTTTGTTCTGCAGATAATTTGAGCTCCATCTGTGGTTGATGAATATTTTTTAGTATGCTATTACATATTATGGCTTTCGGCACTGTTGAAGCCTCTCTCTGCTAATTCAGCTACATAAAATATTGTGTTTCTTGATTCTGGGTATATTTCCATAGCAGGAAATTCAGTGAGAGAAATAAGGATCCTATTTGCTATTGCAATTTGTTGGTTTGTTTCCACATAAAATATTGTTTTTAATTTTATGCTGAAATAGGTGATTATTAATTCTAAAATATAAATTTCCAACAGTCTGTACTAAACTACTTCTAAGGAAGTCAGATATATTTGTACATAAATTTTAATTCATATCAAAACCTACATAGTAAATATAGTTACTTAATTTTATTTGAAATAAGAAACACTTGATTATACTTACAGTGTAGATAATTTAGACTGTGGTCAGTTAAGAATTAGTTTTAATCCATTTTGGTGAAAGTATTCCTATAAATTAACAAAATTATAACACATATTCTAGTTGGATGTTGTAGTACTTCCTAGATATATTTCTGAAATTGTTTAAGTACACAACTATTGGATACTGAATCTGTGTATAGGCTCATAGTTCTGGCAGGTCAATTATAGCAGAGGTCATAGTAAGGCAGATGATTATGTCCTACATGGTAGAGATAGAAAGCAAGATCAAGCTAGATGATAAAGAGAACAGTATAGGGCCGGGCGCGGTGGCTCACGCCTGTAATCCCAGCACTTTGGGAGGCCGAGGTGGGTGGATCACGAGGTCAAGAGATCGAGACCATCCTGGTCAACATGGTGAAACCCCGTCTC
>NW_016107355.1:4831773-4848910 GCF_001604975.1 Cebus imitator | reverse complement strand
AAAAAAAAAAAAAAAAAAAAAAGAACAGTATAGAGAAGCTAGGGATTCATATTAATTAGTGCATTTTGAAAAAATACAACATAGTACATGACATGATAAAAATGGAAGGATTTGGATCTTTTCCTCTTAACTCTCATGGTGTACCTGACGCAAAGTCAAGCAAGTCTGATTTAAAAGCATGTACGCTAGCTTAGACACTCACCAAATTTACGACCTTGCAAAATGCTTTCTCTGCCTCCAAGACAACTATGTTTATTTTTCTCCCTTATTCTATAAATATGGCAAATTTCATTATTACATATCTTGATAATGCATTTTAAAATTCTATGGAGAAATTTACGGATTGTGATTTATGTTGGATAAATGCTGGGTTTAATTTGCTAAGTTAAAATATTATTTGCATTTTTATATTAATAAAGCAAGACTAGCCTATGTGATTTTTTTTCCTATAAAATCCCTCTCCAATTTTGTTATGAAGATTCCATAAACTGCATAAATAAATCTAGTAGATATCTCATATTCTGTGCAAAAGTTGGTGCAAGATAATTATTAAGGGGTATTTGTTCTTTGAAGTGTTAGTGAAATGTGGTTTTGTGGGTGAGTAAACATTTGCTTACTTATGCAACTTCTGCTATTGGTCTGTTTTTAAGTTTTACAGTTTTGAACTAATTTGGTCATTTATATTTATTTGGAAATTCATCCATTTTGTTTATCTTTTCAAATTTAGATTCCTGAATTATTTCATAATGTTTCTATGACGTTTAAATCCCAAATGTACAGGTAGATTGATTTAATGTCCTTATTTTATACTAAATATTGGGCTTTAGTGTTTTCTGATATTTGATCATTGTGTTTTATTTTGCTTTGATTAGCTTATTTAATGATGTCCTGTCTCTCTCTCTCTCTTTTTTCCTTGAGATAGGGTCTCACCCTGTCACCCAGGCTGGAGAGTAGTGGTGTGATCTTAGCTCACTGCAACCTCCGCCTCCCAGGTTCAAGCGATCCTCCTGCTTCAGCCTCCCTAGTAGCTGGGATTACAGGCACTAACCACCACACCCAGCTGTTTTTTTGTGTTTTTGGTAGAGACGGGGTTTTACCATGTTGGCCAGGCTGGTCTTGAACTCCTGACCTCAAGTAATCCACCCGCTTCGGCCTCCCAATGTATTGGAATTACAGGTGTGAGCAACTGTGCCCGGCCTTACTCTCTCTCTCTCTCTCTCTCTCTCTTTCTTTCTCTTTTAATGTAGCTTCAGGTTGAATAATGAATCTGAGTCAAGAAAATATAGCCTAATCCCATAAATCTTAGAATCATAAGAAATTGGAATAAATGTGTAAGGTTCATTTCTGAAATCCCATCATGTTCAAAATAAGTAATATTTATGTTGATGGAATTTAATAAGTCTATTTTTAACCTAATATTTCTTTAAAGGCGTCACACAAGTGAAACGTAAGAAAAATTTCTTTAATAGTAATCTCAAATTTCATCTATGAAATAAACCTCTAAAAGGTCATCTTATTCATAAATTTTATATCTCATTAAAGATTGAAAATCCATAATCTCAAAAAAAAAAAAAATGATTTTTTTCTGTTCTTAATTTTTAAAGGACTACATTTTGATCTATATTGAAGGAAAGGCAGGTTATTTTATTTTTTAACTATGGATTACCATAGCTACCCATTTGAAATATTTACTTAATTTTAATTGGTTTTGCTTTCTCTAGATGTATGAAAGGCTTCAAATTATTTATAAGTAACAATTTGCCTGATTCTCATAAGTTTTGCAATTTAATCTCATAATCTAATTTCAAATATAACTTAAACGCTGTTGTAAATTATGGGTGATTTATGGGTATATTTTCAGCTTTTAAATGTGTTATGGTTATGTTTTAGCAATATCATTTTTAATTATTTCTAATTCAATTGCATTGAGATCAGCCAAATCTCCACATTTTTTGAACCAACCTTTCTTGAATATAGGATGGCAATATTTACAGATGTTTCACATCCACTTTAAATGCATGCATTTATCTGCTGGTTAAATGTTATCTCTGTACTTGTTATATCAGAATAGTTAATCATATTTTTCTGATCTATATGCTTACTTATTTCTTGCATGCTTGAGATATCATTTTTGAAAGTTGTGTTAGATCACACTTATTATGTTGTTGAGTTTTAAACTGTCCTTATCATTTTGTTACTTATGCTGTTAGAAAATTTTGGCCTATGAAGTTAGGTATAGAAATGTTAATTATTGTATATGTGTGTGCTTTTTTATTAGAATTTAATATCTCTCTCCTAGGCCTTTTATATAATATTATGTTGATATGACAGCTACATTTGCCTATTGTACTATTTTTCTCACCTCTTCATTTTTTATCTTTTTAAATCTTGTTAAAAAATATAGCATTATACAGATAAGTGGATTTTAACAGCTAATATAAACGTTTCAACCTTTTAATATCAATAAAATTAAATTGTTTATAGTTATGTAACTACCGATATATTTTAATTGATCTGCTGTCTTATATTACATTTTCTCTTTGTTCTATTTTTTTCATTGTCTCTAATTTCCTTCTTCCTT
This sequence comes from Cebus imitator, assembly GCF_001604975.1. NCBI lineage: Eukaryota > Metazoa > Chordata > Mammalia > Primates > Cebidae > Cebus > Cebus imitator. The sequence continues at coordinate 4,846,329 of NW_016107355.1, read as the reverse complement.
GAAGTAACCAACTTTTATTTATTCTCTTTTGCCTTATATTGATAAATATTTCAGTTAATTGGAAAATATAAATTCCTGCTATAATCTTTGGTAGCTACCTACAAATTAATTCTAACTTACATGATTAGTCATCTCTTTCCTACAAAGATAGTAAGTTCTTCATGAGACAGGACCATTTTGCATGGTTTTTATGTTTTCCTTCCATATCGATCTCCTCTGTTATAATACTCTAGAGCAGAATTTTCCAAAATCCATATGATTATGGTTATACCCATTAGCCAATCTGTCGTCAACCTCCACCTCCCCACACACACCCTTTTCAGCCTCTGGTAACCATCATCTTACTCTGCCTCCATGAGATCAACTTTTTAAACTTTTAAATATGAAGGAGAATATGCAATACTTGTATTTATGCCTGGCTTATTTCACTTAACACAGTGACCTTCAGTTCTATAAATATTGCTGTAAATATCAGTATTTCATTCCTTTTTTAATGCATGAAGAGCATTTCATTGTGTACATGTACTCTACTTTGTTTATTCATTCATTCACTGATGGACATTTAAGTTGATTCCATATTTTGCTATTGTGAATGGTGTTGGAATAAATATGGAGATGTAGGCATCTCTTTGATATAACTCATTTTTTTAATAGAACATAGTTACATTGAGTATTTATTAGATTTGCCATTAGGATATTCAGCATCCTTGGCTACCATTGCTCCTTGCATATAATTTCTTTGATCTGACTTCACTTTTTACTCTTAATTAAATTTATGTTAGGAATTTTTAATTAAAAGGGGATAGACTCAAGACTAAATTTGCTTAAATAAAATAGGTTATTTTCTAAAACATTTGGAATAGTATGGGTTTCATGCAGCTTGACAGCCATGATTAATTTTTCAACTTTGCTTTTACAGTATCAGAACTTATCTCATGTTTTTTAAAAAAAGAGGCTGTCTGCTTTATGTTTTCAAAGCTAAAACACTCTGCAGCAGTCTTATCAGATCAACAATATATTTAATCTTTTAATAAATGTTTGATAATCTACTAATTGTACAACATAATTGCAGGCACAGTGTGTCAGTTTAGTTTTTCTAAGAAGCAGATGACAAGAAGCACAGGAGATATATTGGAGAAATATCTGTGTGGGATAAATGGTGAGGGAACTAGAGTAGCTGGGGGAAGCCTAAGATCACATGGCAGGTTTGACACCTATGAGTGCAGAAAGACAGCAAAAGGAGGGTTGAGTAGGAAGACCTCAGAGTGCAGTGCAGCGTAAGAAACTCTTATCTTTTCTCCTTTGTGAAAGATCAATGGAATATATTTCTGTATGTCTGTTTCTTTATTCTCTATTCTGTTCCACTCATCTATTTATCTGCTCTTCAAACAATAGCAAGTTGTCTGGATTTCTTTAGTATTGTAACTCTCTCGAAGTCAAGTAATGTCAGTCCTGCAACTTTAATCTTCTTGGGATTGTGTTGACTATTGTTGCCTTCCACATAAACTTTAGAATCAGTTTGCTGATATCCACAAAACAATTTGCTAGTATTTTGACTTGGATTGCATTAAATATAGAGATTATGTGGGAAGAATTCTATCTTAGTGATATTGAGTCTTTCTATTAATGAATATCTAATATCTGTCCATGTACTTATATATCTGATATCTTTCATTAGACTTATATAATTTTCCTTAGAGTGAACTCTGTGCCATTTGTGTTAGATTTACTCCTAGAAAATGTTTCTATTGCAAATTCTTATTGTTCATTGTTGTTATGGGAAATCAATTGAGTTTTTTGTGTTAAGATTGCATTTGGCAGCCTTGTTATAATTGCTTATTAGTTTCAGAAGTTTTTTTGTTGATCCTTTGGGAATTTCTACATAGACAGATGTCATCTGTGAACAATGACAGTTTGATTTCTTCTTTTCTAATCTGTATACTTTTTATTTCCTTTCTTTGTTTCATTGTATTAGCTAAGGAAAAGAAGAGACATTCCTGCTTTGTTCTCAGTTATAGGGGAAAAACATTTAATTTCTAACCGTTAACACTGATGTAAGCCATATAAATTTTGTAAGTGTTCTTTATCAAGTTCAAAAAGTTTTCTTCATTCTTAGTTTGCTGAGTTTTTAACACGAATGAGTCAACTTTTGTCAAATTATTTTCAACATCTATTGATATGATCGTGTGACTTTTCTTCTTTGATGTAATAGGGTACGTTAATTGATTTTCAGATGTTGAAATAGTCTCACATACTTGGAATAAATTTCACTTGGTCATAGAAAATAGTTTTTTACATATTAGTGAATTTGATTAACTAATATTATATTGATTATTTTTGCGTGTGTGTTGAGAGATATTGGCCTGTAGATTTTCTTTCTTGAAATGTCTTTATCTGGTAATGCAGTCTTCATAGTATGAGTAAGTATTCTCTCTGTTTCTATATTCTGGAAGATATTGTAAAGAATTGGTTTTGGGAAGAGATTAGTATTTAATTGATAGACTGAATAAATTAGATGGTCCTTCACAATGTGAATGGGCATTCAGACAATCTGTTCAGACCCTAAAAAAAAAAAAAAAGGTGAAAGAAAGTTGAATTTGCCCTTCTACTGACTGCTTAATCTGGAACATTGATGTTCTTCTGCCCTTGGTGCTCCTGATTTCCAGAACTTCAGACATAGATGGAAATCTGCAACATCAGCACTCTGGCTCTCAGGCTTTTCAGGTATACCGCCAACTTTCCTGGGTGTCCAGCATACAGATAGCCAATTGTGGGACTTCTGAGATTCCATAAATGCATGACCTAATGCTGTATAATAAATCACTTTATAGCCCAGAGGCAGTATTTTATCTTATTGATTTTCTCTGTTTTTTCTACTTAAGATTGTATTAAATTTTGCCCTAATTTTTATTATTTATTTTCTTCTGCTTATTTTGTATTTAAGTGAATTTTCTTTCTTGAGTCAGAAGCATAGATTATGATATTTAGATCTTTCTCATTTTATAATATATTCGCTCGATGCTATAAATTTCCCTCTAAGCACTATTTTTGCTACACTGCAAAATTTTTGATTGAGGTGTATTTTCATTTAGTTCAACATTTTAAAAATTTCTCTGAAGACTTTTAATCCCCAAATATTTGGGGATCTTTTCAGCTATATTTTGTTATTAATTTTCAATAAATTCCACTGTAATCTAAGAACATATTTTGTATGATTTCTTTTTTTAAAATTTATTAATGCCTGTTTATAACCTAGAATTAGATCTTTATTTGTGAATGTTCTTTGTGAGACTGAGAATAATGTGTATTCTGTTGTTGTTTGGTAAAATATTCTATAAATATTAATGATATCTACTTTAATAATGGTTCTATTCAGTTCATCTATGTCTTTACTGATTTCCTGCATGCTTAATCTGACAATTACTGGTAGAGGTGTGTTTAACTCTCCAATAATAATATATTTGTAAGTTCATTCTTGCAGTGAGTTCTTCCCTCACTCTTTTATTCTTTGCATTTCAGTTTGGGAAATTTTTATTGATAAATCTTGAGACTCGGTAATTTTTTTCCTGGGCTGTGTTCAGTTTACTGATTAAACTCATCAAAGGCGTTCTTCATTTCGTTTACAGTGAATTTGGTTTCTAGTACATTTTTCTGATGCTTTCATCAAGTTTATATTTATCTGCTTACATATCGATTCTTACATGTTGTTTAATTTTTCTGTTAGAGCCTGTCATACTAATCATAGTTATTTTAGGCTTTCTGATAATTCCAAGTTTTTCTAGCTGTCTTTTTTCTTACCTCCTAGTGTGCTTTGTTACTTTTTTGTTGAATGGTAGAAAGGATGTATCTGGTAATAGGAATGAAGTTAATCAGGCTTTTAGTGTGAAGTTTTATATTAATCTGTGTAAGAACCAGATAGTGCTTATGTTGGCTATAGTTGTTGGTGCCAGAGCTTTAATTTTCTCTAGTCTCCTTGCTGTTTTTCTCCCCACTCTCATTGTTTTTCCCTAGGAACTTCTTAAATAGAACGTATGTTCTGCAGCTGTCTCAGTTGTAATCCACTGCATTTATACTGGAGCCTTGTTCCCACAGTGGTAAGATGTTAGAGGGGGAAACACTCTATAGTCTTATTACTAAATCTCAGTTTATTTTTTAGTGGCCTTGGTCCTTGAGTTATGGCCTTCTGAAGCATTTCCTGATATTTGTACTATTTTTCTACTCTTGTAGTTGTCTAATTGACCTCTCCTCTGGTCAGATAATGCTAAGACAAAGTAGTTTTATCTGAAAGCTGGCCTTTGTTATGAATTATTCTCTGGATGTATTTCAAAGTGATTACTTTCACCTGGTTATCTTTCAAAATGGTTATTTTTACCTTCCCCATACACTGAAGCAGGAGGGATTTTATTCTTCTATTTTTGCCATGAGAACCTGATGGTGCTCACGGTCACAAAACCCAGAAAAGTATCAAGACCTTAAGATTGTGCTCACAGGAACATTTAACTATCAAGCTATTCACAGTCATCCTGCAGCAATTCATCAATTAGCTTTAAATGTTCCTTCTAGTTTGTGGCTCCCAGTGAACTGATGTAGGCTGTGTTTCTCTGTATATGTTTCTCTCTATAGCTGTCAGAGTAGTGGTTTGCCATGTAACCTTAACTCTCTGACAGATCTCAGAAACGTTGATTTTTCAGTTTGTTTAGCTATCTCTTTTGTGAGAAAGGGAATAATTACTTACAAATTCTTTACATTTTGGAGCTAAAATCCAGAAGTCAGATTATTTAATGTTAATTTTTTAAATGTTACTGTTTATGCCAGAGCAGCACAGAATATAAACTTAACATCACAAGATGCTTGTTATATGTTAAATTATGCTATTAAATGTTGCAGAGTTAATGGGATTATTCAACCAGAACAAATAGAATAGATTATTTCATTCCAAGTTTCTCTGGAAATCTCTACAGAAGTCTCATACCACATGTAAATAGACTGTTTGCTCTTCTCCTATAGCTTTGGTAGTTTGTTTGTTTAAACTGGGTCGACAAACCATGAGCTCCATGAGCCATGACTACATCTCATCTATTTTTGTGTCCACAGTCTCTAGTAGAGTGCTAAAATATAGAATAATCTCAATAAGATTTGTTGAAAGAGCCAGTCGCTTTACAAGGAAAACTCCCAGAGTAAAGAATTATGTCCTAAACATTGTAATATTCTACCTCTCCATCAATCAATGTGGTTATATTAATCACCAACAAATAATATATGTATAAAAAACTAGATAAATAAACGTAATTTTCTACCTTCATCTCAAAAATGTTGGTCTGTGGTACAGTGAATATGAGTTCCTCTGTGAACCCAAGTTATGAGTGAATCACATGTGCTTGGACTTCAATCCCAGTTCCAAGTTTTTCCACTGGGCAATTTACATTCTTTCTCTGAACCACCTGTACATGTAAAATGGAGATAATAACTTGACTATAATTTTGTTATAGATTAAGATGATAATATTTCAGTATGTAATTTCATACTGTGCATATACCTGGTGCTTAATAAATGTTTCCTTTTCCTATAACTCATCACTCTATCTTTTTTGTAAATAGTAGCTATGTATGTGGTAAGATATTTATGTAGATGGTATGAGAAAATTAAGTGACATAAAGCAATCATCATTTTATTTTATTTTATGGGGGATCAAATATACTTCAAAATCCACTGATAGATACATATCTTTTTCTCATAAAAGTAAAATCCTTTTAAACGCTTTAAATACTTCAATTAGCCTTCATTTCTTCCTTTGACCTGCTATTTCCCTCATTTTATCTCCAGCTAAAGTCCCCTCTCCTAGTGTCCTCATTCACTGTGTTCAAACTACAGGCATGTCAAGTACGCTTCTTCCTCAAAGCGTTTGCACACCTTATTTTATTTTCTTGCTGAAATAATCTTCCTCAAGATGATCTTAGATATTCCTGCAAATCTTTCTATGTCAATCTTATTTAAACAGCAACTCCCTGGTACTTCATTAGGCCTCTCCTGTATTCATTATCTCTGTAGTTTATCAACTGACATTTATAATATTTCATGAATTTTATTTTTTATTAAGTTTCTTACCTTCTCCAATTAGAATCCGAGCTTCATGAAATCAGGGAATTTTCAGTATTTTGTTCGTTGTTGTGCCTGGCACATGATAGACATTTTACAAATATTTACAGTGTGAATAAATGAATACAGTGGCATTATAAGTAAAGAGTTTATAAGAGAAGCATATACAATCTTTTAAAAATACATAAAGGTTATGATTTGCTTTATTATTCTTTATTCTAAGGTCAGAAGCTCTGATAGATACTCTAAAATAAAGTAGGGCAAGAACAGATTGATAGTGTTTTCCTAAGCTTATTATTTTTCACAGAGGTTACTTGGGAGACTTAATTTCCAAAAAGAGATTAAAAGAAAGAGACAGAGCTTGCATGAGAATGACAGTTTTACTGATACACACAATGCACATTACCATGAGAATATATGATTACCTTATAGAAAATTTGTATTAATGGTCCATTTTAATGATGCATCTTTCATTTGGCATTTCATATTGTCCAGACATATAATCATAACAGCTAAATTTTCAAATAATATAACACAGTCTCCTAAAGTGGCAGACATTCTACGGTATGGTGCAGATTATAGTGGGCAGATCACATTTTCTTAAATATTCTTTTATTTTTAAATGCTTCAGAAAAGAATTGATATCCTATACCAAATTCTTTGAGGTAGCAAATTTATATTATTGCCATAGGCTCCCTTAGAAAAATCAAATATGTCTTTGGAAAAGTTTTGATATTTTATTTCACAAGCTGAGTGAAATATGCTGGGCCTGGCGCTGGTGATAAAGTAAAACAAAATTCCATCCCTTGTCTCTAGTTTTTCTCAGACCAGTTTGTCTTCCTCTCCTAGTAAAACAATGTTCATTTAATACTGTAATTTATCTAGAATCACCACTCTTTCTTCTCTGTAATCCCCAAAATCTCTACTTTTTTTTACTGTGATGTTAATTTTATGTGTCAACTTGTGTAGGCTATGGTGTCTAGTTGTTTGGTCAAACAGCGATCTATATGTTGCTGTGAGGGTTGTTTGTTTTTATTTGTGATTTAAAATGTGATTAACATTTAGATCGGTAGACAATATGGAGATTTCTCTAAGAAGAGAGCTCTTCAAGACCACGACATAGAAAACCTGCTTGTTTCCAGCCTGTAGAATTCAGGCTTTCTACCTTGTGGAATTCAGACTTCAGACTGGAATATCAACTTCTTAATTTCCAGCCTGCCTGCTGGCCTGCCCGACAGATTTAAGACTTGCTAGCCTCACAACTGTATGAACCAGTTACCTAAAATAAATCTCTCTAGATATGAATATATAGATACAGATAGATAGATATATCTATCTATGTCCTATTCATTTTTTTTGTTTGTTTGTTTGTTTGTTTGTTTTTTGGTAACTCTGACAGTAACACTTGTATTCACAGTATTTTGTAATTTTCTTGAGAATAAAATTTGGGCTGTGAAACCCTCTTTAGTATACAGTGGCTTGACATTAATTTTTTGTTGAATTCATAAATGTTCTTTTATCTTTTTTCCTAAATTATATCATGTTAATGTACTAAAATTCCTTTTACATTAAAACAGGAAGAACATTAAAATAAGAAGAATTCTTAGGGAAGGGAAGAATGTCTGATTTCCAACTATATACTCTTAAAAAGAACATTGTCTACTGCTTGGAAATCATTTGCAAATAAACACGAGCCGTAATCAATTGATGTGAGAAGAATCAGAAATAAACATTACCCCTATGTACATGTATTATGCAAACTACTAAGAGACCATGGTGATATTTATCTGCTACAAGTAGTGAGAGTGCATGGAGATGTGAGAGCTTATGGTTCTCCAGGGAGTGTCAGTAAACAAGTGCTCCAGTCCAAAGATGAAGAAGGAATTGAAGCAATAGCATGATGGGGTTAGTCTGTGTTGGAAACGTTGGCTTTCTTTCCTAAGTCAACTTGGAGTTTTGTACAAATCTTCAGAAGATCTATGTAATAACGTTAAGCAAGACTTTAGCAAAGTGTCTTTATTTATAACTGTTAAGAGGAAATCTTTTTAATATAACCACATTTTTTTGAAATAGGCTAAAAAACCAAAATGTACATTTATATATATTTAATATTATGTATGACATATAGACAAATAAATGAATTAATATATATAGGGTCTACTAGAAATAGCTTATAATGTTGTGAGGTCCTTGAAGGTATTGAAACACTGCTTTAAGCTTCTCCTCTATGAAAAAACTTTGAAGTTAGCCTTTTCTTTAAGCAGCTTAGTGGTTGTTTCAAAAAAACAAACACAGGGACTTGAAAAGAGCTGCCAAAACCTCACAACATTATAAGCTATTGCTAGTAGAACCTATAATTATTAATTAATTTACTTTTCTATATATCATACATATTATTAAATATACATAAATGTACATTTTGGTTTTTAGTCTATTTCAAAAAAAGTGATTATATTAAAAAGATTTTCCCTTAACAATTATAAATAAAGACTTTTCACTAAAGTCTTTTCTATTTGCATTAATATTAACATTATTTTAGCTTTCAATTCTATAGCATATCATTAAGTTATCATTTTGATTTTTTGCACTATTTAAAACTCACAATATTTCTGGCCCACTTTCTTTATATCTTTTTTTCTTTCACTATTTCAATGTATTAAAAACATCTTTGGTCATTGTAATTGGCATTTGTGAGGAAGGAAATCAAATACCAGGTATAAAATTTTGATGTTGGTATAAAACATTGTTGCATTGACTATTAACAATAATATATGATTTATCAACTCTTTATTTCCATGTACACTCTAATATTTCACTGTCACCACTATCACCCACAAAACCTTACAAGTGCTAACTTAAGGATAAAGACTTATATAATGGTCTTCTAAAAAATTAGCTGATGATATTTCTTACTCACAAATCCTCCTACCATGATGAGGCTGACAGTATGTTTAAAAGATTGTTGTTAGTGCTAATAGACATTGTTACATCCTTCCAGGTAAAAATAACTTCTTTGGAGGAATATAAAAGTAATATGCTAAAAATGTACATTGGAAGTTGTTGCTAGTCAATTTGTAGAAGCTAAAAATATATAAAGTTAACAACAGACTTTCTGTCTAAACCAGTAGTTTTCAGCTAGAGTAGAAGAAAATATTAGAAGACTGTCTCTAGTTCATGCATAATTTGAAAAAGTATATTCCATATTTTGTAACAAAATTAAAAATAACTATTATAATAATATATAAAATAAAAAAGTGAAACATTGTTTTCTGCTATTATTAGGAATATATACAATAATCAACATCTATTCTTATACATTTTAATCTACCAAAAGAGAATATAGGTTTTTAAAACATTTGAGAAATTTTGTCTAAACAGTTTAGTTACTAATAAAGTAGAAGTTTCTGAAGTCCAAGAGGAAAATATTTGTAAAATAGTGTTTTATTATAAATTCTATGCACTTGCAGAAATTACCAATAATTGTTTCATTTAAATTTTTGTATCTTTTTCTTTCCTAAAAATGTGTCAACTATTTTTCCACTTAAGTTGGACTTATTTGTTAAGTACTTTGTTTTAAACATGTGGAGTAAAAAGATTTAAAAAAGAAGAACACTTGACAAAATACTTAGTATATTTTATCAAATGTGCAGCTCAATTACTTAAGTAAATCTTAACTGAATATAACTGAATATTATATTTTTTTTCTGTTGAGAGAAAGGTATGTCAACAGCCATGAGCATCAGAAATTATTTTCAAGAGTGCACTAGTTAATGGATATATACGGAATGTATTTAATCTACCTCATATCACTTATAAATTTTGTGATATAAATTTATTGTGAATAATGGTTCATAAATTTACTGTGTTCTTTATCCTAAATCTCATTAATTCAACAAGGTGAAAATAGAAAATGCTGCACTTTAATAAAATAGAAAGTGATTATGACATTAAATCAAATATTAGACTTGTTTAATCCTGGATTCAGTTATCCTTCACTATAGCTTGGAAAATCTAAAATGTTTCTCTTATCTCTTTTACTTGTCCTCCTCTTAAACACTATCACAGTCTTCTATTGAAATTTTACTTTAAAAGTTATTTGATAGCATAACAGGGTGACTATAGCCAATAATAACTTCATTGTATATTTAAAAATAATTAAAAGAGTAAAATTGGATTGTTTGTAACTCAAAGAATAAATGCTTGAGGGGATGGAACCCCCATTCACCAAGATGTGGTTATTTCACATTGCATGTCTGTATCAAAACATGTCATGTACCTCATAGATGTATATGCTTGAAATGTACCCATAAAAATTAAAGAAAATAATAAAAAGTAGCTTTAAAAAAAAAAAAAAAACCTAATAGAATTAAGTCTTGAGTCAAATCATGAAAAGTCAATAAAATATACCTCCATTTGTGAGTGAAATTAGATTTTTTTTTCAAGAAAGTAATAGCACCTTGAAAAATTCTACCAAGGGTATTTTGCTTGGAATGACAAGGCCTTGGTGTTTGAGGATAATATGAGATAGAATAAAACAGTTTTGGAATTTCCAAATTGTAAGCTATGCATGCTATACTCCATTGGTAGAACTTTGAAAGCTGCCTTTGAGCTGAAGGACTGAGAGCTCACTCAAAGAGAAAAAAGCACTAGGCCCTGAGCAATTATGAGTAAGATGATTTATCTGCTACAGTCATATCTTAACCATTTTATCTAACAAAAGGAAAACCAGAAGAATAGCAGAGCAGTGACCTAAAGTAGAGGAATAGTGAAATACATTGACAATTAAGAAGGAAAAATATGCATTAATTCACCACATCACATAACACATACCTGTGATCCATGGGGCTTCAATTTAAGTCAGATAGAGAGCCTTCTCAGGTAACCTACTCATCTTTACATGAAGGTAGAGGGTGCATGGCTGCATAAAATAGTAGACAATACTAGATACTTGATAAGATAAGATACCCCCCTCAAAGGTGCTTAATGCTCTAGATTACTTCTAATAAACTAAATAGTCTTGAATTACTCAAGGGCTGAGATATAGCCCCCTCTTTAACAATGTAGGATTTCATAAGTCCTACAGCAGTATACACTGTTTGGCTACTTTCTACATAAGCAACAGTATCTCAATATGCTCAAACCATGCTTATCTTCTTTTAGTTCCAAAAATATATTTTTTATCATCTCAGAAATGTCATTGTTTAGCCCCTATTCTAAATCCTCCATCTTCTATTATTCTCTATGATTATAGACACACGCCAAATGCATGGTAGAAAATTATTATTCTAACAAATAGAATGAAAGTTCTGGATTAAAATGTATTTAAATAAAATGAGTTTTAAAGTATATGAAATAGTTGGATAAGTAGAGTATGCTGAGAAATACTAAGAAAAAAGGTCATAAGATAACCAAAAAAAAAAAAAAAAAAAAAAAAAAAAAAAAAAAAAAAAAAAAAAAAAAAAAAGGAAACGGCTGAAAAGAAACAAAAATTATATAGCATTAAAAAATAAGAAACAAGAAATAGATTGAAGATGTATGAAACTGAAGCAGGTGGGAACTGGAGAGCAAGATTACTGGAACTTGCCAGCCACTTGAGCACTGACAGGGGCAAATTCCACTCACTCAGACCTGCTGTGCTCCATTCCTCATGGATAGGAAGCACATAGGTGAGTGGGTGCAGGAGCCAGGGGGTGTGCTTATGGGCAGCAGCAGGAGTGAACTTCATAGTGGCCCTGCAGCAGCATCTAGGTGGGTTGCCTATGTCCCCTGAAGCCCCAGAAGAAGTGCTACACTACTCTTTTCTGCTTTCTATGGATGGCTCAAGTGTTAACAGCTTAGTGGAGGCTCAATGTAACAGCATTTTATACCTTCACTAGTGGCACCCAAGTTTTTGTCCAGTGCTCAGAAGAAATGAGGCCACACAAATGACTTGAAGATAGTACCTATGGAAGATTTTATTGTCAATGCAAGTGGCTCTCAGTGGGAAGGGGAGCTAAAAAGAAGGTGGAGCAGGAAGGAAATCTTTCCCTGAAGTCTGGCCGTCCTAGGTTGGACTTCTTTCTCAAGCTGTGCCATCAAGCTGTCCCTCTGAAGTTGAGCCACCTCTCTCCAACATCCAGCTGTAGTCTCCAATGTCCAGCTGCTTCTCCTTTCTCTGCTGGCTGAGTCTGGGGTATTTATGGGCACAAGATGTTGGGTGGGATGTGCCAGGGGTGGTTTTGGAAAAGGCAACATTTGAGTGGGAAAACAAGGATGTAAGTTCTCACTTCAGGCCTCAGTTTCAGGCTCTTGGGCTTGAGGGTGGGGCCCTCACCCTCAACAAAGAGCAGCCCTCCCAGAATTTCTCTGTTTCTTTTCTCTATCAAAACCAAAGATGCCAATATGGAGCATAGTCTGTGAAAATTCTCACACACAAAAAGAAAATCAAAGGAATAAAGTATGTTTATAGGGATTTTAGTTATAAAAGGCAGAAAAGGACAAAAAATTCTTGAAGTTTATAGAATTAATGTCATTGATTTAAAAAAAGACAAGGACAGTACAAAATAGTCAAATATGATATACAAAAAACATTTTTTCACTTTGTCTTTTTAATTAACACTAGAAACCAGGAGAAATTAAGCACTCACTTGTATTTGCTAAGATAAAAAGCTGACAATATAGGTCTTAATATCAAGCTGGTGTGTATTTATTTTGTAAGGGCCTAGCAATCATCCTTTTTCAGACTCAAGGAGATAGCATTCTGATTAAGCTTTGGTGGAGTCATCAGCAAGCAGTCTGCTCATTCCTCCGCTTAACACAGCTTTGTATGTCACATGTGTCAAACAGTGCTCTAGATGGTTTGGAGCATTAAAAGCTGCCAACAACAAAATATCTGCCATCATGACCTTACACAACTAATTTAAGTGGGTATGACGGGAGTAACAGAGGATAATAAACAATATACATATATACATTAATGGTATAGTTTAAATAAAAAGAGAAGGATGATGGGATCATTAAGAATTGTGGTAAGCATGCTACAATTTTAAATAGGACGATTAACATAAACTGATTGAGAAGATGAAATTTGAGAGAAGACATTTGATGGAGCAGGTGAGCCAGGAAAGCCTACGTGATCAAGATGAAGCTAAATCCATTTTCCGGCACTCAGGAGTATCGCACAGAGTAAGACCAGTAGTTCTAAAAGTTTGAATATTGAGAACTTGTTAGAAATGCAGATACTTTGGTCTTGTCTCAGACTGCTAAACTAAAACTTTAGGTTGAGGTACAGCAACCTCTGTTTTACCAAGCACACTAAAATTTGAGAATGACTAATCTAGGCTAAATTAATAGGTAACAAGTATATTAATAGCCATATTACTTGAGGATAAATCCTTTACCCCAAAAATGTCAGAGTCAAAATAAGTAATTTTACAACGTCCTTTTGAACTATTGGTAAACAAGTTTTTGCATTGAACAGAATGAAATAGAAATGTTAACTTCTCTATGTTAGTAACCCAGAAGTGAAGTCTAAAAATAGAATTTACGCAAAAATTCAGTTCATGACTAGACCTGAAGAATATCATGTAAACACTGAATAAACCTGACCCTTAGGCACTCTTTTTATGTTGTTTTCAGGAGGTGATATATTTTGTTTTTACTTGAGTCAATTGGATTTTATTGTCTTCACTGGAAACACTCCTAAATGAGAAACAAAAGTATTTAAATTTTATGTAACAAAAGCAACTAACTGGCATATTGAAAAATAGAGAGACTAGTGCAGAGTGATTTCAGTTAACAAATATAGAAGAAACAATACAATTTTAAAATCACTATTTTGCCACATTTAATGTAATAATGAATCAAGACAATTATCATCAATGATGAAATAATTAGGTAAAGATTGATGGTAGATTTATGATAAGTAGATCAAGCTAAAAACTTGAGCAATCTTAACACAATTGAAAGTAAGTCAATCAAGCATTTTGTTTAATGTTACAAAGAATCATGTATTTTTACCCCTAAAATGAATCTGAATCTAATCACCCATATATGTGTGTGTGTGTGTGTGTGTGTGTGTATCTATATATATTCATCAGATTATTTGAAATATGGGGCAAATAAATACCACAATTTATATTCTACAGATAAAAGGCCATGATTTTCTTAAATAAGTAGAATGGGGGAGTATACCTTCCATTAATGGAACTCTTATATATTTTATATTTGTTTATCACAATTATGTGTTATTTGTGTTAATTTAGTTCAGATTATTTTATTAATTGCATAGAATTTACAATTTTTATATCTTTCATGTAAGCATAAATTTTTAGTATATGATGACGTTATATATTCTAAGTGATTTTGTCATTGCTAGAGGGGTTTTATATTGGTTATTAATCAGGGAGGATTTGTGTTACTATAGGTAAAATGATTTTTCGTGAATATTATCCTCCTGTCTTTTTTTTTTTTTTTTTTTTT
>NW_016107355.1:4828626-4831727 GCF_001604975.1 Cebus imitator | reverse complement strand
CCTCTGCATCCTGGTTCAAGTAATTTTCCTGCCTCAGCCTCCCAAGTAGCTGGGATTACAGGCACCTTGCTAATTTTTGTATTTTTAGTAGGATGGGGTTCCACCATGTTGTCCAGGATGGTCTCAAACTCCTGATCTCGTGATCCACCCATCTTGGCCTCCCAAAGTGCTGGGATTACAGGCATGAGCAACCATGACCAGCCAAAGTCTGCAGGATACTTCAGGAAGATCAGGTGTACTAGTGTGGGTGAAGGATTTGAAGCCAACAAAATTCTATGAAGAATTCTGTGTTGCATATTCAAAAATCAAGTTAAAAAAACATTTTCCTCAGAAAGACTAAGGACCAAATAGAAAATCTAAGATATTTCTAGAACCATAAAATAAATTGATAATTAAATTTTATTTTACAACAAAAGCACCCACTCCAGATAGTTGTAGTCACTATTCTTACCAACATTCAAAGAACAAAAAGTCTTAAACTCATTTAAATTCTTCCAGAGAATAAAAAAAGAAAAATCATTCATCAATTTTTTAAATAAATGGCTAAACTATGATACCCAAATTCTACAAAAATGTGAAAAAAATAGAAAATGTATAGATCAATCTCAATTATGATATAGAGGTAAATGTTTAAAAACTCAAGTTAGATCTATAAATATAACCAAAAGTCATGACCTAATTGGGTGTAATGTCAAAAATGCACATATACTTTAATATAAAATATATTAATGTGACTTATATCTTTCAGGATTAGTGCTACCAAAAGAATCTGATAAAATTTATTATGAATATGGAAAAATGTACCTCTTGCTTCATACTGTAACTAATGTTAATTACAGATGGATTAAAAATATAAATGTGAAACACTAAAATTTTAGAATTTGGAAGAGCATACAAGAAACTAGCCCTGAGCTCTCATGTTGTCCAGGTATTTCTTAAATAAGGCACAAAAGAATCAGAAAAAAAAATGAAAAATTTATTAACATAGACTAAATTTTAAAATTATCAAAACAAAATAAGTAAAAACACAAACCCCAGGTTTACAGATATATTTACTGTATATGTGAACCACAGAGTTGATATAAAGACACTTAAATATGTTGTGCAAATGAGTAACAAAAAGAAATAAATTTTAAAAATTAGTAAAAAGTATGAAAAAGTAATTCACAGAAAGGAAATACTTCTGACCAATAAATAAATAAAAAGATGCTTACTAGTAATTCATGAAAATCACAGTATTAATTCAATGACCCTTTCGCAGGTTGCCCAACATGTAAAAGTCAAAAGTGCAAAATGTTTTCTAAGATGTGAGGAATGTGAACATTTATATACTGCTTCTGGATATAAAAATTGATATGAGTTTGGCAATCTAGCAAAATTTATGGAATTGGAGTTATGTCTTCTGACCTAGTAGCTCCATTCCTATGTGTATACAGGAAGAGGCATATAATAGAATGCTAATTGAGGCATTATTTTTATATAAAATAAAACCTAAAATATTTATCAATAAGGTAATAAAAAAATAAGTAGTAGTATTTTCTTCCAATGGAAATACAGAGGCAGCAGAAAATACGAAGCAATTAGGGCTATATCTGTCAACATGAATTGGTTTTACAAATCTAATACTATAGGTAAACAGTGGTAGGTAGACAGGATTCAATTGCTGAAGAAGACTTACAGGGTCTCAAATGACAATGCCAGGAAATCTACAGTCTACTGCAAGAAAGGATACGATATTGAAATAGTAGTTAAATTAAGGTTTTATATCACAACACAAAGCTGCCTCTCAGCAAGGGATCTGAAGATGCCAGGCTCCAGCTCAGATCCTATTTTCTGTCCTCAATAAGGAGGAAATATATATATATGCGTGTGTGTGTGTGTGTGTGTGTGTGTGTGTATGCATGCATATATAATCCTGGAGTAGAAACTACCAAGGTATGAACAAAATATCAACATGGAAACTCGGTCAGGGTTTGTTGCACCATACTAGTCATATAGGCATACCTCTAATATAGACCGGCTTAATGGTAAAGTCTTCTGGATGGCATTATCAAACTGACTATTTCAGTCTGTTTCACAGTGCTGTAAAGAACTGCCAGAGACTGCATAATTTATAAAAGAGAGTTTTAATTGACTCACAGTTCCACCTGGCTAAGGGAAGCCTCAGAAAACTTACAACTTAAGCAGAAGGCAAAGGGGAAGCACAGATCTTATTCACATGGTGACAGGAAAGAGACAAGTAATCAGGAGAAATTCCAGACACTTATAAAACCATCAGATCTCATGAGAACTCACTCGCTATCACAAGGACAGCATAGAGGAAACTGCCCTCATGATGCAATCACCTCTCTCTGGACATGTTAAGATTGCAATTCAATATGAGATTTGAGTGGGGACATAGAGCCAAACCCTGTCCCTTACTGTTCAGTAAATAATGCTGACAAGCTGAAATTTCTTGTATCCATTACTCCAAAGAGATACTATAATTCAGTATGTTCCATGACTTTACCAGGGTGAGTGAAATAGAAGGACTTTGGCAATACAGTTCAGAGTAAGTCTGGAACTGCTGGAATTAACCTTCACAGCACACTGGAGGGTGTGTGTGTGCATGTGGGGGGCGGTGGGGGGTGATAAGAAATAAAACATGCAATAAGCTTTCAATCACATAAAGTCTGAAATCTTACTAAACAATGGAGATGAATAATCGCATATGTATGTATACTTGTTTTAACATATGCTGTTTAAATATAATATGTACAAGTTAACATTTTATTAAAATATCAATACAAACATATAATCATTAAGAATAGGATGGTGATAGCATTGCATAGAGAAAAGGGCATATAAGCAGATGTTATTTAAACTGTGTTAATATTCTGTTTTTATAATGTGTAAGAATATGTATTCACTATCTTGTCCTTTGTAAGTTTTAACTCAAATATTAAAAACAACCATGGAATAGAAGATATATGCAGTGAAAGAACTAGGGGTAAAAAAAGAATCAGTTTAAATATAGAATAAAGCATAAACAACCCCCTCCCCTGCTGGGGAGAATGACACATCAAGCTGCTAACAATTGGGGGAAGGGGGAGGAAGAAAAC
>NW_016107355.1:4799104-4828510 GCF_001604975.1 Cebus imitator | reverse complement strand
AAAAAAAAAAAAAAAAAAGAATAAAGCATAAACAACTATAAGACTTAATATAACTAAAAACATCTTGGATGTTTATGTGAAGTTATCATGATTGTCACAAGAGTGATTGACAGAAAGATACATAAACAAAAGATACACAAATAATCATAATTTGTGTCCTGATTTTCAATATTTTCTCTGCAGTAGAAATGTCCAAACAGACCATATTAAAACAACATTAAAATGATTACTCTTATATATAAATACATTTTAACAGTATATATCTTTTATACATTTTTGGTAGTTATGGTCATTTGAAGTGTTAGGTTCTACTCATTTGGAAATTTTGCTGGACGTATTGTGATGGCCAAATTTCACATGTCAATTTGTAAATTATGTCAATTTTATGTGGCAATATGGTGCCCAATTTTTTGTCAAACGCTAGTCTAGACATGGCTGTGATGGCATTTTGCACAATTCATTAACATCTAAAAAAGAAGAAAAAAATTCTACCTCAATGCTGTAATTGAAATACTACCTGAATTTTTATCCTATCAGCTTTCCCGACAAATGCTCCAGCCCGCTAGCTTGCCCTGTGAGTTTTGGACTTGACAACATTCACAATCATCTGGTTCAGCTTTTAGTTCCTTAAAATACATTTCTTACACAGTATTAATTCTGTTTATTTCTACAGAATCCTAATATCCATGTCTTAGATGAATTATATTAAATTACATTCATAATTCTGTGGAAGGCAGGCAAAGTCCTGGGTAAAGACAGAATTAAAGGAAGAAGATGTATAATGTTATGAAAAGTAAAAACAAAAACAAAATCTAAAAAAAGAGGTAGAGGGAGATTAGAATTTTTAAGTCAATTTTATCTGAGTGCTATGTGTCTCTGTTATCCCATAATATATGCCAACAGATTTAACAGTATGCTTTGAAGAGGAAGCTATTTAAATATAGTGAGATTAGATCCTACAGAAAATTATCATCAAAGCAACTAGGTGGGGCAGTAGACAGAGTTCAGGAAAGACAAAAGCCATTATGTAAATATATGGCCATTTAAAGGAATTTAAAGTTGCTTTTAGGACTTAGACACTGATCAAAGAGAACCACAATTAGAATTTTTATGTGTTTATGTTTTTAAATTTTGTTTAAATATTAGACTTTGGAAATTTAATTGCATATATTCTAATTATGTAACTTATCTCTTGCATACATGAAACCAATCTGAATTCAAAACATAGGTGATATCTTTCTTATCCATCAATTTTATCATTAAGTGACTACATAAGAAGGGAAATGCCATCAACGCAAGGAGAATTGGAACATTAATGCATTTAAAAATAAGGAAATAATATGACATATATATGATTTAGGCATTATGCCAAGATACAGGGGATTAATCATTAAAACATAAGAAACCAGCAAATATTTCAGGATCTTCCTATGAGAACGAGGATAATTCTTCTGAAGTTTTTCACCCCTTGGCCCTATATTTGTTAAGAGGGTCTAACTCTCTGGATGCAACAGCTTAAGAAATAGAGGGTAATTATTAGAGGATCAATTCAGGAAAGCAATAGTGTGACAGTGACGCAGAATTTTTGCTTGTTATCTGAGCTAGGTCCAGATTCTTGTCTCATGACCAGGAAAAATTAGGCAAGCAAACACCGGAGAGTGAGTGGAGTAGAATTTATTAAGCAAAAGGAAAGTTCTCAGCAAAAAGAGGGACCCTGAAAGACGGCTGTCAGTTGACCCCTTCATGGTTGTATATCAGGACTGAAGGTGCAAATTCCTGGTGGCTCCAGCCCATCTTTCCAGTGTGCATGCAGGCCCTTAGACTAAGCCACTCCATAATGATTTATTTCCCTTACTGCACATGTGCTAAGGAATGGAATTTTCCACTGCGGTCAAGTTTAGGCAAGAACCCTATGCAAGTTCCTTTGTCTGCACAAAATATCTGGTGTAAGCACTTACAGGATGGGTTGCTGGTTCTCCAGGGACCCATCTATTACTGTCTGTTTAATGCAAGCTGGCTAACTTGTTTCAACAGAGTGAGAACATGTCTCAAAAAACAAACAAAATGACAAAAAAACACAGCTCTAGATCAGTCGCAATAATAAATATAAAAAAACCACAGAATTATTTAAAACAATGTGTAATTAAATATATGATTCTCACAAAAATATTTTTAAATAGCTGACTGGAAAAGTAGTGATTATAAGTGGAAAAAGATACTGGGTAAACAAGAAAATAAGATTGGTGAAATCAGAAACACATAAAAGCAGAATTGGACATGAAATTCCTTACATGTAATAAAATAGTTAATTTTATATCACAGTTAAGAAACAATGAAGGCATAGAGACCATCAATTATAGTGTGCCAAAAGACATTCAGCAAATAATTATAAATAAAAAACTTTAAGATAAAAATTAGAATTGTCCAGGCATGGTGGCTCATGCCTGTAATCACAGCACTTTGGGAGGCTGAGGCTGTTGGATAACCTGAGGTCAGGAGTTCAAGACCAGTTTGACCAACATGGAAAAACCCCACCTCTACTAAATATACAATAATTAGCTGGGCATGGTAGCAGGCTCCTGTAATTCCAGCTACTCAGGAGGCTGAGGCAGGAGAATTGCTTGAACCTGGGAGGCAGAGGTTGCTGTGGGCTGAGATTGCACCATTGCACTCCATCCCAGGTGACAGAACGAGACTACATCTCAAAAAAAGAAAATAAATGAGAATTGACAGAATTAAATATATATTTTCAATTTATACTTACAACCATTTGTATGTGTCATAATTTATAACCCCAAATAAACTAAACATATAGATAATCTGAGAAAAAAAAAAGTATGTTTCAGAGATTTGTGAATGTGCTGCATAGTTTGTATCTTAAAAATAGCAAAAAGGCCATGTAATATGGAGAGAGTAAGACTTAAAGTTATACGATTAAAATAGTCAAAAATGGAAGTGAAGCCAAATGCTGATTCCCAACCTGGTATCTTGTGTATATGAAATCTACATAATCAAGTACTTGAAACTTTCTCCACTTACTAGTGGAGGATGAAATGTAAGTTAAAATATATGTCTTAAATTCTAGTTGAGGGTATAATTGTTGAAATTTGTTTGCAAGACAACACATTAATTCAGTCATTCCAGAAACACTTACTGAACATCTAGTATATGTTAGACAATGTGGTAGCAGCTGGGAGCACAGTAAGGATGTTACTCTTAGAGGAACTTACGTCCTGATTGGGGAAGATAAATGATAAACAAATAAATCGTGTACGCTGACATCTGGTAATACATTAAATGGAAAAGAGGAATACAAAGAACGGATACTAAGCAGAGCATAGCACGGGATTTTCCTTCTACATAGGATACTGAAAGAAGGCCTGAAAGCATAGTATCAGCAAAGAACTGAAGAAAAAACGTTACAAATTAGGTAGTGGCCAATAACATTCATGAGAGAAAGGCAGCTGCAAAGGCAGAAGTTAAATGGACTTAACCTGGCTTAAGAACAGCCAGGAGGCGCCTGTAATCCCAGCACTTTGGGAGGCCCAGGGGGGTGGATCACGAGGTCAAGAGATAGAGACCATCCTGGTCAACATGGTGAAAACCCGTCTCTACTAAAAAAAATACCAAAAAAAAATCAGCTGGTCATGGTGGCGCGTGCCTGTAATCCCAGCTACTCGGGAGGCTGAGGCAGGAGAATTGCCTGAACCCAGGAGGTGGAGGTTGCGGTGAGCCGAGATCGTGCCGTTGCACTCCAGCCTGGGAAACAAGAGAGAAACTCCGTCTCAAAAAAAAAAAAAAAAAAAAAGAACAGCGAGGAGGCCTGTGTGACTACCTCACAGAGAGCAACTTTGAGAGAAGTCATGTCTAAGCCGGAGTGGAATCAGGGGCCACACGTGGTAGGACTACATAGGCAAAATTAAAGATTTTGAATTTTACTTTAAGTGAGTAAATATCTATTGAAGTGTTTTGTGCTACAGAGTGTAGTGCTTTAGCTTACAATATTCTCTCTGACATTTTTTTAAAATTGCATTTTAGGTTTTGGGGTACATGTGAAGAACATGCAAGATTGTTGAATAGGTGCACACATGGCAGCGTGATTTGCTGCCTTGTGTTGAAAAGGGATGCAGGAAGATGGGAGTGAAAGTAGGGAGACCTCTTGGGAGGTTATGATGATCATGCAGGGACAAGAATAACATGGCGGCCGGAGCCAGGTTGTTATTGGTGAAGGCTGTGCCAAGAGGACATATTTTGTATGTTTTCGGGTATAGAGTAAGTACTAGATGATGGTTTGATTATAAAGTATAAAAAGAAAATGTAGATTCTAAAATAAATTTAAGATATATTTTGCCTAAGTGGAAAGATGAACTTTCCATTTCCTCAGCTGGAGAAAACTACGGAGAATTAAGTTTTAGGTGGAAACCAAGAGTAAACCTTTATACTTGTAATATTTAATGCATTGAAGTGAAGAGGTCAAGTAAAAACTTTAATATACAAATCCAGAACTATGGATACATATTCCAACTAGAAGTGTTTGTCAATCACCCATAAATAGATGGCATTAAAAGCCTGTCAAATTGCATACAGCTGAAGACTACGCATTTAATTCAGCAAAATGGATAAAAATGAAGATTTTACTGTTGGGTTTTAAAAAAAAGTGAAAATTAATGGGTTCAAGAAAGACTGAAAGAAGAAGACAATAAGAAGGTGAACAGTTTTGCTCTAAAGTGGTACAGCAGGTGGAGCAGTTATATTGTAAAAAAAAAAAAAAAAAAAAAAAAAAAAGTTGATGGGAAAAGGGAAAGGAATAAAAATGAGAGAGGGAACAATTCCTGAAATTATTCCTCCAAATACAGAGAAGTGAGTGATATGTAGTGAACAGGTGGAGCAATCCACGCATATTGACAAACCTAAGCGCAAAGAATACAAGAACAGAGATGGATGAGTGGGAAATGGGATTCTGAGTATGTCTAAAATTTCTTCTATTTTCTCAGTGAAGTGAAAGAAAGCTAAGGGCAGGATGGAAGTGGTGGTGGTGTCACATTCTAAGGAAAGAAAAAAAGTATAAAATACTTTCTTGAAGAAAGTGGAAGAGCTAATGGGCTGGGAAAGTGTAAGAGGATTGCCAAGCCACATTAAGGGCTCACCTGAGGTGGGGAATCACGATTTAAAATGAGTCCAGTCAACCAGGTTGGGTATTTTACTTCAAGCACGGGATAAATGGAGGATTCCCAGATTGGGAATTCTTGAAGCAGTTTTATGGGTAAAATAGATTAGGTAGGCCGGTAAGGATGTTTCAAGGGAGTAATAATAATAAGCCATGGATTCTAATCTGGATGTGGAGAAAATTGAGAACAGGATAGGTGTGACAGCTAGGTAATAGGTGCTGGGTCAGTGTACTGTCAGTTCCTTCCGGGCCAAATGAGAATAAAGTCAAAATACTGCAAAAGATGATTGAGGTCTGAAGAGATGCCACCAAGGTAAGCCCAGGAAAGGAAATAAGGCCCATTTTAAGAAAATGACCAAGAGACAAATGAGGAAATAAAAAAAATTACACAATAAAAAATAATTTCTGCCTCAAAAAATAACTTATTAGCATTAAAAATCCACAATTTAGGTTTTACAACAAAAACATAAGAACACATTTATTGTTGAACTTTTCATACCTCAAGTAAGATGTGTGTGTGTGTGTGTGTGTGTGTGTGTGTGTGTGTGTATGGCTCTAAGGATTTGGAAATAGTTTCAAACTGCTTATTCCATTTTAAGCATATACCAATTGCCATAGGCTAGGAATTAAAAGACAACATTTTTTATTTACATTTTAAAGGGAAAAACAAAATTAGCTTCCAAAAGAATATATAAGTACAATTAAAGTAAAGAATCTGGTAACTCCAAAGCGAAACGAAGAATTTAAACTCAAACTGTATAGCAACAGGAATGAGGACATACGGAGCAAATCACTAGCTCACATGAAAACCATAACTGAAAGCTTAGTGTATTCTGGGAAGGGCATCATTGTTTTTTTTTTTGTTTTTTTTTTTTTTTGCTGCCTGTTTCTTCTTACTAAAGGATGAGCGACGGGAGAACAGTTTACAGAGCTTAAGTGAGAGATATTATAAACATCCAGGACCCAAATTCCAAGTTATATGTAAATTTGACAAATGTAGGAGACCATTCCTAAGGAATCCTTTAAAACTGAGCTCTATTCAGGACAATACAATGGCAGTAGCTCATTATGCAACACAGAAGACCAGAATTTGACAGCTTTCTGTTACCTTTTCCAACAAAAGACTGTTTTCAAGATGTTTCATGGTAAATGCTTTTAATGAAGCCCCTGAAGGCAGGTTGTCAAGGTGTCACATGTCATTTTGCATGTTCCTCTTTAAAAAATACAATGAAAACGGCTAAGAACATCTTGGCTAGCGCACTTCCACAGAACAGGAGTCCGCTGCTGACTTTAATGATCGTATCCATAATACCTTTGTAATGATACCATTTCCTGCTGAATGTCTTGTTGTTGCCCCACAGGGAGCACACTTACGCTGATGTATCAGAACTGTTTAGTGACAATGCCTATTGTTACAGTCTCCATTTGCTACCTTCTGAGCTTTTGACACATTTTGATTGTATAAGCATTTGTAAAGTACTACAAAGAAACTGCTTTTTATCCCTCAGCTGGAGCAAAGGTGGTTGGCCTGAGAATTTATCCAAGTAATCAATTTATTAAAACTCTGTTGTAAGTTTTAATATTGAAAAAACATATTTTAGAGAAAGAAAATGTTTTAAAAACACAAGTGCTTTGTGTTTGCTTTAAAAAAATATACATAACATATTCCACCTCTGTAAGGAGTAATGACAGAGTTTCCTAGTTTATTCTAAAAATATAAGAGAAAAAGGATAGTAAAACTTTCTTCATTTGTGTTATTCTTTCTCTATCATTTTTGAAATATTAGATTTAGCTGTATTGAAATAATGACTGCATGCAATATATAAATAATAATATGTTGTTTATTGATAATATAGAAAAAGAGACCAGAATCTTTTCTGTATACAGAAAAGATTAATGCACTTCAACAGAACTGGTAGAATTCTGATTTTTTAATAAGAAGATAGCAGATCTTCAGTATTCAAAAAAAATTCTAGACCTTATAAAATATTTGAAGAGGTTTATTCTGAGCTGAATATGAATGACCATAGCCCAAAACACAGCCTCAAGAGGCCCGTAGGCCATGTGCCAAAGGTGGTTGGTTGGGTTACAACTTGGTTTCATACAAGGGAGACAGAAGTTACAGGCAAAGACATAAATCAATACAGGTATGGAATACAGGAATGGTATACAGTGGTTCAGCCCACAATGGCAGAACATCTTGAACTGGGGGCCTTACAGGTGATAGGTGAATGCAAAGTATCTCTGATTGGCAATTGTTTGAAAACGTTATGCTTTGCCTAAAAAGTGGAAGTCAGCAGAAAGAAATGCCTAAATTAAGGTAAGGGGGGTTATGGAAGCCAAGGTTCTTGTTATGTAGATGAAGCCCCCAGGTAGGAGGCTTCAGAGAGAATAGATGGTAAATTTCTTTTATTGGGCTTTAAAAGATGTTAGTTTCATAGTTAAATTTCTCCTGGTTCAAGAAAAAACATGGAAAGGGAATACGACACTCCCTTGAATGCCTATGACCTTTCCAAGGGATAGATTTACAGGGCCAATCCAAAATATGTTAAAGTGATATATTTTGGTGTAAAATACTTTGATAAGACCTATTATCTATTATGTGATGGCATGCCAGGGTCAGGTTGGAGTTGGGTACCTTATTGCTACAAAGTGGTGTCGCTCCCTATACAATGCCTGAGGTCGACCAGGTGTCTCTCTTGTTAGACTGCCTGTGGTCACCCAGGTGCCTTTCCCATTTTATCAGTCGTAAGATTTCTATGTTAATGTTAATGATAGTCAGTGGTGCCTAAACTCCAGAAGGGAGAAAATATAATGAATGAGACATGTCCTTCCACCCTTCGCCTCACAGTGTGAACTAGTCTTTTAGGTTTTCAGGGGTATTTCTTTGGTCAATATAGGGGAAGCATTTAGTTGGTTGAGAGGCTTACAATTTAATTCTTGGTTTATAGAAGTTAGGTTGATACTACTAGAGTCAGAAGTAATAATGTCAGAGGCATTTAAACCAGATAAACTCCATCTTAAATAGGGCCTGGGTAAAATAAGGCCAAGACCTACTGGGCTGCATTCTTAGGAAGTTAAGCATGCCAAGTCACAGGATGAGACAGGAAGTTGGCATAAGGTACAGGTGACAAAAATCTTGCTGATAAAAGGCTGTGGTAGAGAAGCCAGCCAAAACCACCAAAACCAAGATGGCAATGAAAGTGACCTCCAGTCATCCTCCCTGTTCATTACATGCTAATTATAATGCATCAGCATATGAAGAGACACTTCCGGCAGCACCATGACAGTTTACAATTGCCGTGGCAACATCAGGAAGTTACTCTATGTGGTCTAAAAAGGGAAAGATCCCTCAGTTCCAGAAATTGCTCAACTTTTTCCTGGAGATCCCATGAACAATCCACTTTTGTTTAGCATATAATGAAGAAATAACCATAAAAATAGCCAACAAGCAGCCCTAGGGACTGCTCTGTCTCTGGAGTAGCCATTCTTTATTTATTTACTTTATTAGTAAACTTGCTTTCACTTTATAGACTCGCCCTGAATTCTTTCTTGCACAAGATCTAAGAATCCTCTCATGGGGTCTGGACTGGGACCCCTTTCTGGTAACATCTTCCTGCGTAACTAAAAAGGGATGATACTGAGGAGAGCCCTGACCCAAAGGAAATAGACTGCAGCACTCATTGTTCCATGTTGGGTAAGTGGCGGGGTACTGCAGTAAAGGATGGGATTGGGTTAAAGGCCCAACTTAGCAGAGTTAGAGTCTCTCCTAAGACAGAAAGGATTAAGGGCCCCTCTTAATCAAAGGCAAGGATGCTTGACCAAACTTGTGTTCAAGACCCAACTTAGGAGGGTTAGAGTTCTTTAGGAGGTTAAAGTCCCCTCTTAGCAAAGACCCTCTTGATTAAGAACAGATATGGCATTATGTGATATTAACCACTTATTCTCTTCGGATTAATCTGCCTTGCAATCTTTGCTGACAGCTATGGATAATACGATTAGGCATGTACAGGACCATGAGAAATGGGGAGCTTTTTCTTCCCCAAATGGGGGAAACTTGAGAACTGATGGGACCGCTGGAAATGATCCCTTCATAACTGACAGGCAGCCGCCTGAACTTTTCAATGTCACTGCAATGGGTAGGTCTTTCTGTGGCCTCTCTGAGCTCCTTGCCTTCTCCACCTTGCTGCATACATTTTTTTTTCTTTTTCTCTCTTATCTCTTTTCTATTTTTTCTGTTACTCAGCAATGATCTTGCCCAGAGCCCACATGTTGAAACTCCAGTTGGAGGTTGAAATAAAGATGACAGGGCCCAACCAGGGGCAAGTTTGACCCTTGATAGTTTGACATTGGAGGCTAAATGGAGTGGCTAATGTCTATGTTTTCTCACATTTATTTTGCTCTGGCCAGAATGAAAAATGTTTATTTGATTACCACATGCAACTGCATGGGTGGCATCCTGGTGATGTGGCTTGGCCCCCAGGAATATGGTATGTCAGGCAGGGTCAATAAGGCTGCTCGGGGAAAGAGAACCCAGAAACCTGGTATGCCAGTAAAACTCTCTATGCAAACTGGTTGAATGAATGGTAAAAATCACGGTTTATCTCCACTGTAAAGTTTTGATAAATGGAAAAAAGGATTTGTGAAGCTAATCTTAAGCTATAACAAATCTAGTATGCTTTGTGCTATAAATTTGTCTCTCTGTATCATTCTGCCATAAAGGGGAATATCTTAGGACAGAACATGGGCCGAGGATGCCATAAGTCTGCTGTTCAAGTTGGCCCAGCAAACTGGTCAGTTGCAAAGCTTGTTGCAGTTCCCTAAAAAATAAATAAATAAACTAGACAGTTGCTTTCTATTCTTGTTTTATGTTCTCGGTAGCTTGACCTTGTACCAACTGGCAGTATTTTCTCTTAGTCTCTGCCAACTGGAGGACAAGAATTTTGGAGTTCATGTCATAGCCCTAAACATTGTCTTGAGCAGTTAAAAGCCTTTTCAAACTCAAAATTGACTGTGCTAGGCTCTTTCTGGTAAAGGCAATGGGAAATGCCCAGTGCTGTAGCTTAGTAGCTAAGGCTTATTGGTATTTCCTGGGAGGTAACTTTTGGTAAAGTTTAAAAGTCAGGAATATTAGCCATTTGGTCTGGCTAAAGTTGGGTAATAAGAGATTTAAAAATACTTTCCAAAAGAGTGCTGTGGTTAAAAGTCAACTTAATTAAAAGCAGATCTTCAGGCTGTAACAACCTGGGACTCCTTGGGTGTAGAGAATCCATGAGCCCCACACATTGGTGCACCAGATTGTAGGGATCCATGAGCCCTACATTGGACACCAGAATGTAGGGAGCCAGCCCTACATCACCTGTGGGTACCCCGAGATCGGTGGTGACAAAGGAATGAGAAAAAGACAGATTAAGAGAGTAAGTAGGAACAGGGGGCCATCACTTTATGACTCTGGAGGTGACAGTGAAGGCCCAGGGCTCTGATCATCCACACTGTTTACTGATTATAATTACTTTGATCTATAGGGTAGGGATGAAGTGATAGTAGAGGGAATCAGTAAGCCGGAACTGGTGTGTCATCCTAAGAACTGATAACAGTGGCGGTTTGGGAGTTTCACAAACCAAGAACATGTGATTATCTTTAGCTTATTATCTATGTACAGCTGATGGAACATGGGCCTTACAAGGAGCCTACAAGTCTGGCTATGTGGTAGTGCTACAAAGGAGTTTTACGTCCTTGAGCACAATGTTTATGGCAACAGAGCCTAGGTCACCCTGCACTGGAACATGAGGCATGGAGATGCCTTCCTCCTCAGAGGCCTCCTGCGGCCTTCCGCAGTTGGTTGTTCCTTGTTTATTTGTTACTCATAACCAATTTGTGCAGGTACTCTGTAAATCCTTTCTCCTTTGCAGCTTTTCCCAACCCTTGAGAAAAACAGAGGAGGCACAACAGATGCTACTGGATAGATTCCTCTCAAAATCTAAGGCTCTGTTAGTTTTTGCACTGCATTATCTGAAGCTTTTAAATTTGGGGGTTATCAGAAATTACTTTGCATTATCATCCCACTTTGGTGTGTAATAACTAATTAGGAAATATATCTTTGGGGATAGCTAATGGCAGTTATGGGGGAAGTATGCATCTCTTTGCATGTTTGGATCAGAGAAGTGTGCTCTTAGCCACGTAGAAGCTATGAAATGTCCCCAGCTGCAATGAGAGATAAGACTCCCATAGGAAATGGGCTGATTCCCTCTGCTTGGGATCCAGGAATTGGTATAAAAATGGGACCCTGAATTTTGGAAATCTATTTTGGTTTCCAGCTATTCCTGCTTATTAGGCTGTAGAAACTGCATCTTTCCAAGAGAAACATAAAATCTGGAAAATGAAAGATCTTACAAGTACTGGATCTTTTTCTCTCTCTGTGTTTTTACGTGTTATGTGTATGATATTTATTTATGAAAGAGCTTTGATTTATTGATTTAAAAGTAATAAGAGCAAAAATCAAATATTTTGCCTGAAAAGCAAAAAGAATATAATGCCTTTCAGTTCACATGACTTTAGTAATCTTTGGGAAATAAAAACAGTTTGACATGCAAGATGCGTAAGGAAAATGAAATGTGTTTTCAGTAAAACATTATAAGACGGCATGTGAATGTGGGTTTTTTGTTGTTGCCTGGATTAAAGGGTGAAAGGATTGTTACATGAAAGCTGAAGGTTTGAATAAGTTATGGAATGTTTGTGAAAAAATGATCTTGTAAAAGAAATATGTGTGTGAACATACTGGCTGAAGTTAAAGGTATATTACTCAATTTTTCTATAAATTGAACAACGAAAGACAAGCACAACATAGTTTTTTTAAGGCACCGATCAACTCTTTAACATAAAATTGTAAAGGGTTATTCAAAAAAGGTTTATGAGACTCTTACCTTATGGTCAAACATTAAAATTGGATAGATTTGTCTATAAGGATTTATTAAGAATAGGGTTTGACATGAATAGTACACTAATGCAAGGGCAAATTTCAAATGTTTCTTGAACAAGATATTCATGTAACATTTAAAAAAATGAAATATTTTTGTTTGCCTTTTGAATAAACTATAGGAAAAAGAAGGGAAAAAAGACAAATTATCTGGAAAACTAAGTCCTCTTTACAGCTAGTGCTCGACTTACGACCACGATTGGTTCCGACAGACTGGTCGTAACATGATTTGGTTGTAAGTTGAGTAGGCTATATGTACAGTACTGTGAAATGGTGTTATAAAAATCTTTAAGTCATATTTTATCATAATTTTCTTTCATTATTGTTATATATCATAATTTTCTTTGTTCATTTTATGCCATTTATATCATCTCTACGCCATTTTGTTTCTTATTTTTACATTAGTCAGGTTTAAGTAAAACACTGCATTACCGGTACAACTGGTTTAATATTTGCAAAACATACAAAATTACAAAATACAAGTGCATGCAAAAATACAGGTGTAAAAAATACTATAGGAAAGATTTTCCCAATTGCAAAACATATCAAAATATATAAACATGTACGAAACATTTTATTGGCCGCTGGTGCTTGGCTGCGGATCGTTGATGTCCTCATATGAGGCAGCAGCTGGGGTTACCAGAGTTGGTTTTTTCATAAACATGGTGAGCTTTGTCTGAATTGTATGTTTCTTTTTTTCTTCATAAATTTCACGATACGGACGAAACACATCGTGCGCCATCCGTTCAATCCTTGCCAATCGTTCGATGTTTGGGTCCATTGCTTCAAAATGTATAAGAAGTTTATTGGGAGGGGTTTGATGAAAAATACCCAAGACACAAAACACAAATTGCTGTACCGAGTCTGGGACAACAGTTGAAATGGTGCACGCGGAGATGGTAGTGCTGCCAGAAGCTGGTCCGCACTGTCGTAGGCCCAGCTGGGCAACGTTTGCCTGCCAGACGCGGAGCAGTCGTGGCTAGTGATCGTGGTCGTAAAGTCGAATGGTCGTAAGTTGCATAGGTTATAAGTCGATCAATACCTGTATTAATGAGTAAAGATTTTTGCCTTAAAATTTTTGAATTATCATTTTGACTAAATGAATACAATGATGTTTGGCTTTCTTTGGGCTATGTTTGCATAAAAATGTTATTGGTATGTGCTCCAAAAATAGGAAAC
Source organism: Cebus imitator (assembly GCF_001604975.1). Classification (NCBI taxonomy): domain Eukaryota; kingdom Metazoa; phylum Chordata; class Mammalia; order Primates; family Cebidae; genus Cebus; species Cebus imitator. The sequence goes on along the minus strand of NW_016107355.1, from coordinate 4,815,188 downwards.
TCCTGTAATTCTGATATGACTTAGTGTACAGAATGTTATTAATAATGATAATTGTTATGTAAAATTGCTGTATGCCATAGAAGTAAACAAAATTCCTAGTCAATTTTGTCTTTAGTAATGACTGTCGGTTCCTTGAGAACTAGCATCAGTGTCCTTTCTTATAAGTACATCTGCACTTCAATTTGAGGCATGTATCAAAGTTCTTACATCCCGGTTGAGTGGGAAGAAAGAGAAAATAGAAAACAAAAAAGAAGAAGAATGACTGCAGGGGCAGGTGCAGTGGCTTAGGCCAATAATCCCAGCACTTTGGGAGGACAAGGCAGGTGAATCACAAGGTCAAGAGATCAAGACCATCCTGGTCAATATGGTAAAACCCTATCTCTACTAAAAATACAAACATTAGCTGGGCATGGTGACACATGCCTGTAGTCCCAGCTACTCCATAGGCTGAGGCAGGAGAATTGCTTGAACCTGGGAGGTGGAGGGTGCAGTGAGCTGAGATTGTGCCACTGCACTGGCACCTGGTGACAGAGCAAGACTGTCTCAAATAAATAAATAAATAAATAAATGACTGTCCAGACAAATACTTTTTGTTATCCACAGACAGTTGTTGTCTTGTTTTCATCTCCTTCATAAGGCAGCTTATAATCAGCTATAGGACTTTGGTAGGTGCTCTTGAATGCAGATTTCTAATAACTTTGCAGAATTTGACATTAGAATAGAGGAAAAAACTTTCAGTATTCATGAAGAGCTGAAATATTCATGAATATCAAGGAGAACCAGAGTTAACTGCATGGATTAAATTAATAGATTGAAAACAATCCTTTTTGACTTTTTGTTTAAAATGTTACTGATTTTTTGTTTTGTTTTTCATTGCCAAGAAAACTGTTCTTTTGATCTATTTACAGCTTTTAACAATTGGGAAAATTATACTCCTGTGAACACAATTTGGAGCATACTTCCATCAGGTATTGATTGACTTACGACCCATGCAATTTACGACCATTCGACTTTACGACCACAATCGCTAGCCACGACTGCTCCGCTGTAGATTTTTGGGAACTCTACAACATTTTGATGTGTATCAAGAATATCGCTACCACCTGGGAGGCTGTGACGACAAAGTGCATGAATGGCATCTGGAGAAATTGTGTTAAGCGCTATGTTAATGATTTTGACGGATTTGACAGTGAATATGAACTTGAAACGATTTGGGAAAAAATAGTAAAACTCGCTAAAGACCTTTCTTTGGAGTGTGAAATGGAAGATGTCGAAGAGTTACTAGACAAAGAATCCAGAGAACTTACAAATGAAGAGCTAATCGAACTGGAAGAAGAAAGAGTGGCGGAAGAAGAAAGAAGAGAAGCAGAGAAAGAAGAGGAGGAGCCCGAAAGAAAGTTCACCACTAAGGGATTATCAGACGGTTTATCCTTACTGAATAAACTTCTTATACATTTGGAAGCAATGGACCCAAACAATGAAAGATTGGCAAGGATTGAACGGATGGTGCACGATGTGTTTCATCTGTATCATGAAATTTATGAAGAAAAAAAGAAACATACAATTCAGACAAAGCTCACCATGTTTATGAAAATACCAACTCTGGTAACCCCAACTGCTGCCTCAGATGATGACATCAACGATCCGCAGCCAAGCACCAGCGGCCAATAAAATATTTTGTACATGTTTATATATTTTGATATGTTTTGCAATTGGGAAAATCTTTCCTATAGTATTTTTTACACCTGTATTTTGTACTTTTGTATGCACTTGTATTTTGTAATTTTGTATGTTTTGCAAATATTAAACTAGTTGTACTGGTAATGCAGTGTTTTACTTAAACCTGACTAATGTAAAAATAAGAAACAAAATGGTGTAGAGATTATACAAATGGCATAAAACGAACAAAGAAAATTATGATATATAACAATAATGAAAGAAAATTATGATAAAATATGACTTAAAGATTTTTATAATATCATTTCACAGTACTGTACATATAGCCTACTCAACTTACAACCAAATTGTGTTACGACTGGCCTGTCGGAGCCAATCGTGGTTGTAAGTCGAGCACTAGCTGTACCTGATTTCTCCAGGATTTGGAGACTATTTGTGAGTATCCTTAACTTATGGAAGTAGCTATTTGCATAAGTGCAATAAGTATCTATTTTCTTTTGTAGCAGGACACAATGGGAGAAACTGTTTATTTTACCAAAGCTTTGACTGGAATGGTGTGCTTTCCTTTAAGTAATGAAGTTTGACTTACAGAGCCAATAAAGGCCCTCTGGGAAAAATGACCTCATACCTGTCTATACAGTCCCTATACAGGGTTTCTGAACTGCTTATGGAGTGCTAAGTAAAGAATGTTACTTTATGACAGGCCCAGGAGCCCCAAGCTATCTTGGGACCTCAAGAGGAGATGAACTTTCTCAAACCATAGGGTAAAAATCCATGGCTGGGCTCAGCTTAAAAAAAAAAAAAAAAAAAAAAAAAAAGTCTTTTCTGATAATTCTTATGGAACAGAGTTCCATCAAAGCCAATTCTTACTGTACTTCATACAAATAATCAGGCCAAGTATGACAAATTCATCTTACCATGATTTGTCTTCAGCAAAAATGGAAGACTAGAGAGAAAAAAGTTATATTTTAAAAACTATGGTATACCTGTTATTAAATTCTAGTCTTATCAGTTTTTGAGTTTTTTTTGTTTTGTTTTGTTTTTGTTTTTGTAATTTAGGCTGACTGCTTATTCCTGGGCACCAACCAGTAATTTCTGGCCATTGTTCAGAAGAAACAAGTGGGATGGAAAATGTAAAAATCAGGTTTGGTATTCTAACTCTGGGCATGTATTAGAATCAGCTACTGTCTCCATATTAGCTTCATTCCAACAATTGTGTAGTTCATGAAAAGTCTCCTTATTTAGTTTACTTGGGATAATTTTGCTTATTTTGTCTCATGGTTGTGGAATACATTGTTATTACACATTTTGCGTAGAAGTTAAGGATAAGCTTACTGAGTGTTTTCTTAAATTAAACACTTATTAATCTTTCAGATATCACCTATTGTCAAAGTTATGAATGGCCCTTACCACACTGGATGCTTTCTGACTCAGTTCCTCTCTACCCTGAATATAAGAAACCCTAATAGTTAAGCAGAATTATTATTGCCCCTATTCAGCCATAAGAAGTCACAGAAAATGAATCTTTGTTTGTCTACAACCCTTAGGATTAAGGGCTCCCTTGTAAAAAGGATGGGGGAAATACGTCAGAGGCATTTGAACCAGAGCAGCTCCATCTTGAATAAGGCCTGGGTAAAATAAAGCTGAGAGCTACTGGGCTGCATTCCCAGGAGGTTAGGCTTTCTAAGTCAAGGATGAGATAGGAACTTGGTACAAAGCACAGGTTACGAAGACCTTGCTTATAAAAGGATGCAATAGAGAAGCCAGCCAAACCCACCAAAACCAAGATTGTGATGAAAGTGACCTCTAGTAATCATCATCGCTCATTATAGGCTAACTGTAATCCGTTAGCAAGCTAAAAGATACTCCCACCAGCACTATGACAGTTTACAAATGCCATGGCAACATCAGGAAGTTACCCTTTATGGTCTAAAAAGGTGAGGAACCCTCAGTTCTGGAAATTGCTCACCCTTTTCCCAGAAAACTCATGAATAATCCACCTCTTGGTTAGTATATAATCAAGAAACAAGCATAAATGCAGCCAGCTAGCAGCCCTCAGGGCTGCTCTGCCTAAGAAGTAGCCCTTCTTCAATTCTTTGCTTTCTAAATAAACTTGCTTTCCCTTTACTCTATGGACTCACCTCAAATTCTTTCCAAGAACCCTCTCTTGGGGTCTGGATCAGGACTCCTTTCTGCTAACAATAATAGTTAAAATAAACTGTATAACAAACAGGTACAGGTGTACAATAATCAAAACTAGAATATTGCTTTTATGGCTTACAAGCTGGGGGTAGAGCACAGGGATGTATGGCATGATTCAGGAAGTGCAATATCTTTAACACATTCCGCAGAAGGACTCTCTGAGTGTAGAATCATGGGGAAGTGGAAAAAGCTGGTGATGGACACATGGACGCTTCCAAGGGCCAGGAGTAAAGGTGGCAGCCACTCTTTCCACTCACATGGAGTCTGACTCTAGGCCTACAGAAAAGAGAAAAATCAATCTGGTTATAACCAGCAGTCTCTTCTTGGGTGTCATCCTTTAAGTCCTAATCAATGTGCAGGCTTTATATATGCCACAAACACCAGTATCGAATAGCACAATCCACATGGATTAGTACATATTAAATACATTTAAAACATCTCCCAATATCACATAAGTATAATAACAGTGAGGTTCTGTTTTTAAGCACCCATTCGTCCTCAGTAGGACACTCAGGGAAATATTACTCACATGGCTGTGTAATAACGGTCTTATTGCATCTTCTGTCATTTTTCTGGTTTTGTGTGGTATATTGTTCAATTTTTGAATTCTCTGTGCTATTTCCTGGCATTATCAGCTTTTCTAATATTAATTAAGCAGGCAAGTTCCCTGTTAGAGCTGATATACAAATGCAAACAGTTGATATTTCTATCGCGTATAGTCTAAATCCTAGTCTTTAAGAGAAATGACATTTCTTCCTATGAGTATAGCTGTAATATGAAAATATATGAAATTTTAGAGATATAACTCTCTTTTAAATTATAATATTCCATTCATTCAATAGAAAAGCCTTTATTAAACATTTACTGTGTGTTATGTACATTATAAGGCCCTGGGCTAGCAGAAGATAAATGATTTAAGGAATTTACAGGATAATATAAAGACAACATTATAGACTGATTAGAAAATAATGTGAACACAAAATATTTAAAATATATCTGTATATCTTGGGATACTGAGGTGAAAGTGTTTTAATTATATATTTTGACAAAATAAGAAACTACATAGATTTTGATCCAAGGATTATTTAAAAGAGTCTCCACTGCAATTACTTAAAAGTACATTATTTCCTGGAAATAACAATATTTCTTCTACTTCCCTAAGTGTGGTTTTAGAAGTATTGAATTAAAATTTGGGGGTAGTATGCTGTAGTCAAGCTAGACTTCTAAATTTTCCTCTGAGATAAACATTTAGAAGCATGAAAAAGATAAACAAATCAGCCAGGAAAACACAAGAGCAGTGAGAATGAAAAGTGTGAAGTCTTATGTTCTTATCTTGGTGACAGCAATATTTGGTGAAAGAGAAATTTTACATTTTTAAAAATATTTCACTTTGAATCCATGTAGATTCCAGATCTCATTACCTGTATCCTATACTTAAAGAGTGTAAAAAAAACACAGATAGGTAAAAGAAATTCTGATTTAAAAAAAATAAACTTACTAAGCACCCCCAGCAACACACACACATATCCACTTGCAGAGAGAGATCAAGAAGAGAAGCAGAGAAGTAGAAAGAGCAGACAGGCTCTCCTTTTCATGTTTGCGTCCCAACTGAGACAGGAAATAAATTCTGGGTCTCATCTACTTGGTTGCTCTTGGCTAAAAAGAAGTTTAATGGATACATTTAGAGGTAATTGTCTTCAGCAGGACTTAAAATAGAGAATGAAAATAATCTCTTTAGAAAGCAGGACAGGGTGCAATCTCAGGTAAAATAAGATCTTCCAAGTGAATAACATCGTTTCATAGAAGAGAGATATTCAAAATCTATATAGTAACAAGAAGCAGATCAGTTGCCATGAGCTAATGAGCTGTGGGAGAGGGGAAGAGATTTTTCCTTTATAGGAGAACTAGAAAATATTTGATGTGGTGGAAGGGAATATTTGAATATTGTGATGTTGACATAACTATCTATGTTTGTCCAAATACATGGAACTGAACACTTAAAGTGGCTTAATATTACGGTGTATGTTTTATGCCTCTGTAAATTTGTCTAAAAATAAACTCACCAAAAAGAAGTATGGTAATCCACATATTTGGAAGGACTTCCTCCTGAAAACGAAGGTGGGGAAGAGAAGATTGTGAGCTGAAACTTGAACGGAAACTGAGAGAGGGAAGCGCCTGTAAAGCGGAGGGGTATCCTGAGGGCAATCCACAAGATCTTTGCCACTGTTAGAAATGACAGACCCCCAAATTGTAACAGAATCCTTTGAAGGGGAATAAAGTGGCTTCATACCATTGCTAGGTAGACAGATTAAAACAAATATGAGAGCATTTAGGAGACATGAATAATAGAATGGGAAAGTCTATCATACATGGCTAATGATACAGTACAAAGGGAAAAGTGAAAGACATGGTGAAGACATGATACAAGTATTTCCTGAAGGCGTAATTGAAACAATTTCTGAAGATACTGAAGATATAAATCCACAGGTACACAAAGCACAGCTTAAAATTATTGGGTAAACACAAAGGTGCACATCTAAACGCATATAGGACTACTGAGAAACACATCTCATGGGAGGTATTTTAAAAGTAGCTAGAGAGGTATATGTAAAATCCCCTACCTAAGGGCTTTTAGACCTATGAGACATTTCTTAGCAAATCTCTCATAGGTCTAATTGCCCTTTGGTAGGACAATCTCTCATAGGTCTAATTGCCCTTCAAACCCGGAAGACAGGGTTCTATATGTTGGGGCTACAATGCTGAGAGAACATTATTGTCAATCAAGATTCACGTATCCAGCAAAAGTGTCTTTTGAAAACAAAAGTAAAATAAATAATATTCTCAAATATTAAAAAATTGAGTTTACCATTATCAATTCCATACTAAAGAATCTCTAAAGTTTGAACATTTGTAAAGGAGGAAAAGTGAGTAAGAAAACAAAACAAGAGTCCTGGTACAGTGGCTCACACTTGTAATCCCAACACTTTGGGAGGCCGAGGCGGGTGGATCACGAGGTCAAGAGATTGAGACCATCACGGCCAAAATGGTGAAACCCGTCTCTACTAAAAATACAAAAATTAGCTGGCCGTGGTGACACGCACCTGTAGTACCAGCTACTGGGGAGGCAGAGGCAGGAGAATTGCTTGAACCCAAGAGGTGGAGGTTGCAGTGAGCCGAGATTACGCCACTGCACTCCAACCTGGCAACAGAGGGAGATTCCATCTCAAACAAACAAATAAAAAAGAACAATACAAAATTTAAATATTTTTCAGGGCAAGAGAAGAGAAAAACATGCAAAATAAATGAATAAAAAATAAATAAATGCAGGATAAAGCCATTCATAATATAAGAAATTAAAACTAACTCTCAGTTTATTTGCTTGTAATCATGGCAAACATAGATAGATTAAGCCATCATTTAAGAAGAGGTGGCATATTGGATTTCAAAAATTTAGACATCTGCTCTGGAATATAAGACAAAATAAAAACAAAAACACTTTGAAATTTGTAAGAGGTGGAAAATAAATACGAGGTAATTATCAATTAAAATAAAGTTTATATGGCTTTAATTATATCAGATAAAATAATATCTTCAGACACACACATATTAAGGATAGACAGTAATTTTATAAGGATGAAAGTTTTAATTCATCAAAGAGTTACAAAAACTGTGTATTTTATGTACTGCCTAAAATAACAGGGAGAAACTGAGAAATCTCCCCTAAAACAAGAAACTTAAAATACTTTATGAAATTTTAGGAATCTTATATAGGAAAAAAGTTATAAATGTGTAGTTAATTTGAAATATGCAGTGAACAAACTTGATTTTCAGAGATATATCTATAAATCAATGTATTAATGTAAAATTACAAATTAGATATTCTTCTCAACCTTATGTAAAACATTCAAATGTTGATATGTTAAAATACAACAGAACTTTTAAAAAATGGTGACATGTCCATATTCTACTTTGACCACAATGAAATAAATTTGAAGTCAAAAAGGTAGGTTCTTAATAAGAGCAGTCAAATATTTAGCATTCTAAAATCATACTTGTAGAAAAAGAAATAAAGTAGAAAACATAATGAATAGCTTAAAAATATTTAGAAACAAATACTAAATCAGAAGTTACAAGCCAAATTATTATATTGAAACATCTTTTTAAAAAGAAGACTGAAAGTAATATGCATATTCAAAATATGCAAAAAAAATAAATGAAAAATAAATCTAAAACAATTAGAAGCATGACAAACAGAAGAAAAATTGATAAAGGGAACAAATATACAGTGAAGGGGAGCTGCAAAGCTAAAACTCAGCTCTTTGAAAGCCTATTAAAACGGAGAAATGTTTGTCAATATTGACAAAGAACAAAAGTTTGCAAATGAAAAACTATATAATACCAATAAGAAAATTGAAACTACTATCACCAATAATGCAGATACTATAAAAATCTACATGTCAAGAATATTTACAACATAGTCAAAATGAATACATTCCAAGATAAATTAACTTACCAAAACTGAATTTAAAAAGTACTTTTAAAAATTTGAATAGCCCTGTAATTATTAAGAAATTGAAGTTACTAGTCTTAAATTTTCCCACCAAAAAATTGCTAGGAGCAATTTAAATTGTTCCTTGAAATTTCTGCAGATATAATTTTCACAGATTACACCACTATTGTATAAACTCACTGAGAAACAGGGAAAACAATAAAGAGGGAATGTTTTCTTAATTTGCTTTACCCTTAAAGCAGACTTGGAGAGAAGTACTTGAGCTCAAGTGGATTAGTTGGGAGGTCTGCTGGCCATGGACACGTGCCCCTCAGAAATCCTTCAAGAGTATCTTTGACAGGAAACAGAGGTAAGTAACAGGCATTTGGATCCACAATTTCATTTTTCAGAGATCATACTTTCTCTGGACTGCTCCCAACCAACGACTGAATAGGATACGGCACTGCTGCTCTCACATTCTTGACCAATCAGGAAATCTTCCAATTGGCAGTGTGTGCCCCATTGGCCTAGCCATTTCTTTTCTTTTCTTTTCTTTTCTTTTCTCAGAATTACATCGTGTTCTGTGGCTTTTTATATTCTATTATTATTCTTCTCTTTTCTGTGTGTCAAACCTGCACCATGGTCTTAATGCTTTACCTGTTTCTTCCTTTTATGCTTTACACATCTGTCTCCTAATTAATTTTGTGTGTCTGCTTCTCAGAGGAACTTAACCTTCATATCTGATACTCAGAGTGATTGAGCAATCAGTATTAAAATGGGGTTTGGTGACTGACCACCGACCTACACTTGGCAAACAGCATGTCATCTTGAAGAGAATGCATGAAATGCACAATCTCCGACATAATTTTGTGGCTCAATTGTTGAAAACATAAATGGCAGTGACCTGGGAAAAATCACAGTTGCAAATCTCCTTGCTGTTTTGGCGATCCAGGCATTTAAAAGAAACTGATTCAGGCATTTAAAATAAATGAGGGGGAAATTCTTCGAAAGACAGCAGAGTTATCTGGTTATTTCTAAGTTACACCTACAGTCTGAAAAGGAATAATGAGAACTGAGAAGGTTAACTCCAATTACAGGTAAACATGAGAGCCAGAAGACCTCTTTGATATCTTATTAAAGACCCACATCTCCTTGCAGCAAAAACACTCAACTGAAGAAGAACCATAAGATTTGGTAGTTTGAGTCAGAGAGCAGCAGTGATTTTTAAATACCCATGCAAGGCTAAGATCGAGATTCTAATTGAGGAAAAACACAAAGTCTGAAATGTGGTGTTGAGAAATCTGGTTAAATGTCTCCAAGGATTTGGGCTCTTCAAATCCTCCTGAATCCTCCAAACTTGCAAGAGTGGCTTACCCATTCCCCAGTAATTTCTAGGCCTTCTTTGTGCGGAAGAATCTACGGGAACGTTTCTACAAAAGGAAACAGGTATTACCCCAAGGAGCTTCTTGCACCTCCTCTCTTGCCTGCCAGGCTGAAAACATGATATAAATCCCTCAGGGTTATTTTCCCTGCTGTAAATATGACAAAGGAGCTCTAGGAAGTAGCTAGAAGCATTATTGGGAACCAGGAGAAAACTCCTGAGATTGTGTTTTGTGAGTGGTTGATCAAGGGGGCCAGAACTTAAGACTAAATAAGCAAGAATTCATTGACTTTGGGTCACTTTTCTGGAACATGAGATTTAACCGCTTTTATAAACTCCAGACAATGGGGCAAACTTGCAGTTAGAGTGACCCAAAAAGACTAGAAAAAGATATGGCTTATAAAATATCTGTGTTGCTCTAATAGATGGTAGGGGAAGGAATAAAAAGGCTCAAGGAGGTGGGCATGCTGAGATGAATATATGATGTAAGGCTAAAACACTGGGCTGGGCGTGATGGCTCATGCCTGCAATGTCAACACTTTGGGAGGCGGAAGTGGGCAAAATCACCTGAGGTCAGGAGTTCAAGATCAACCTGACCAACATAGAGAAACCCTGTCTCTACTACAAATACAGAATTAGCCAGGTGTGGTGGCACATGCCTATAATCCCAGCTACTTGGGAGGCTGAGGCAGGAGGCTCCCTTGAACCTGGGAGATGGAGTTTGCAATGAGCCAAGATGGTGCCAATGTACTCCCGTCTGGGCAACAAAAGCAAAACTGTGTCTCAAAAAAATACAAATAAAAATAAAGGCTAGAATACTGACAGCCTGTATTTTGTAGGAGATCCAGATGACACACCATTACCAACAAGTATCAGAAAAGTTCTGGTGAGAAGAAAAACAGCATCACTAGAATATTCAGGGGTGGATCTCCTCTGCTGATAACTGAGATGTCAGCGTTTAATATGAAGAGGGCTGGCACCTTTATTAGAAATAGGGCTAATGGGACTTAAGTAACAGAAGCCAGGGAGTGATAGGTCCAAAGGTCAACAATTGAAATCTATGGTTATTACCACTCTTCCTGAGTATATAATTGGGAATGATGTATTTGAGAATTGAAATAACTCTCTATAGTGTTCTTTAGCCTATGAGGTAAAAGCTATTGTAATGGGGAAGTTTGAATGAGAGTCTCTGAGGCTGCCCTTTTCCTGCCTCCATCCCTTGTAGCCTAAGGAGTAAATGAAAAATCATATAACATCCATAGACATATGGTGGAGATTAGCGATACCATTAAAGTTGTAAAGTATGTAGGAGAAGCAGTTTCTATTATATTTCAGCTTGGCCCTGGTACAAACCGAATTTGAATCCCTGAGAATGACTGTAGATTCAGCCAAATAAATACCACTAGAGTAGCTATGTTTCAGTGCTTTCATTGCCAGAACAGATTAGTAAAGCCTCAGTTATATGGTATGTTAGCCTTTAATTGGTGAATGTATACTTTTTCCTATTCCCATCCATGTAGAGGATCAGCAAGAGTTCAAATCCATATGAAATGGGCAATAATATTAATTTGTAAATTTTCTGCAAGGCTCTGTTAACTCTCTTCCCCTTGTAATAATATGGTTCATAAATATCTAGATCATTTGGGCACCCCTCAGAACATTACACATACGTATTTTAGCAATGGCATCATGATGTCTGGACAGAAGTAAGAAGTGGCTAGTTTGCCAAAGGTCTCGGCACTGCATGTGCTTCAGCTGGAAGACAGAGTCTATGAAGTTTCAGGGACATGCCACTCAGCAAAGAATATAGAGCCTGATGGCCAGAGATGTGTGAGGATATTCTCTCCACATGAGAAAAATACCGTTTCACCTTGCATCTTTATACCGCAGAGAAGAAAGCACCTGGTACTTTTATTTTGCTTTTGGGAACAGTACGTTTTACCCATAGGTATACTGTTCAGATTCATATATTGCAAGACATGGAAGCTGATAATTTTGGGTAAAGCTCAGGGAAGTAAAGTGCTCTGCAGCAGTGCATTGCAGCCTTGAAGCTTGAGCCATATGATCTGAGTGACCATTATTTTAGCTATTAGTGATAAGAAAATATGTGCTTCAGACTTAATGGCAAATTCCAGTGAAAAAAAATCACAAAACAGGTCCCTAGGGTACTAAAAAGTGTCATGCCATTGACCCTGAGGAATTATATGTCTTTTGATATACCTTCTGGTATATTACTGGGCCCTAATGAACAGGGAAATTAAATAATAACAATGGTAGTCTCTAATTGCTGCATAATAAAATAAAGCTTACTATGCTGTGTTCAGTATAAAAGCTAAACCGCAGCTCTGCTTAAAATTAACTAACTCCCTGAAAAACCTACCTTATCTATTCTCCCCACATTCTCAGCAAAGTTCCCAGGTATATCAAGACTCCCGTTTTTCTTGCTGACCAGCTGCAACGTCACAGGGCAAGATAACCAAAGAATGTACAATGGGTTTCTCAAAATATCAAATCTAACATACATCACAAGACAAAATTTCAAATGTAACATACCTCAGAAGACATACGACAAATTAATTAACTGTTCATTGTTCTGGCTTCCGTCAATCTGTTAGCTGCTATGTCATCCTGGCGTTATAAATAGTACTCTATTTTCTTTGTCCTTTGCTCAGCCTTAGGATGCTAATCTGCTGAGCCAGTGGCCACCTTAATAAAATCCTCCTGTTTCACCCATTGGTCTCTCTGGTCTCCTGAATATTCTGCAACACTAATAGAGTGTTTAACCATGCTAGAGTATTTAACCACGGGATACCACATATCCATATCTGCAGAACAGGCTATGGTAGCTGAAGAATAGTAAATGAGATTGGAGTGCTAGATAACAAAGGCAGAAAGGCAAATAAGAATGGATCATACGGAACACTACAGAACAGGCTAAAGAACGTCAAATGCAATGATAAGACTGGGAACCAACAGGGTCTGATATATAATTCTTACAGAAAATTCTGGCTGCTATAGGAAAAAGGACCAAAATGGACCTTGCAGGAACAAAATGGAAGTGGGAAGCAGATAAATTGAGAGGTGATGAATGAGTGTGGTAACAAAGGAGACAGTATAAAGGATTCTCTTTTGCATTTGATTTAGATATAAAAGTAATAATAATGGCTGATAGATTGGATGTAGCATTCAATATGAGGCAGTATTTCTCAAAATGTAATATTTATTTGAATCATCCAGGAATCCTGTTAAAGTGCAGATTCTGAATCTATGAGTTTGAAATGGAAAATGTGATTTTGCATTTCAAAAAATTTCCTAGGTGATGGTAGTCCTGGATTGCACTTTGAGTAGCAACTACACAAGGGTTGGAATTGCGAATGATTTTAGAGATTTTAAGCTGAGCAACCAGCTGAATGATGAAGTAATGCAGATAAAAGAATATTACACTGTTGCTGGTTGGAGCAACAGTAGATCAAACGTTTTGCTTTGGTCAAAATAAATTTAAGATGGTCATCAAATATCTATGTTGTGATAACAAATAAGAAATTGAATCTGTAAGTCTGGAATGCAGAAGAGCAGGACAGATTTTATATTTCAGGATCATCAATTTACAAAGGCTATTCCAAGCCATGGTATTGTAAGAGCTAATTTAGAGAGAACAGGTACATAGAAACTCGAACTGGGGCCAAGTCCTGAGCTCTGAGTCATTCTTAAATTTACAGTGTAAAATATAAACAAAACTCACATATTTTCAGGTTCAGAAGCTGTCAAAATGTTTTTATTGCTGTGTTTTTCAGCTTTTTATGAAGGAAGAAAGCACAATATTGCAACCATCGCAACCATCTCAAAACACACATGCACAATGTTGGAGAGTTACTTTAGCTTTTGTTTAGAACAAAGAAAGAAAAGGAAAAAATAGACAAGTCATTTAATTTACATATAAGTAAATGGCAGGTAAACATTTTATTAAACACTGGTTTTCCTATCACTCCTACCCTCTAAAATATACGACCCTTGAAAACTTTCTCAAATAAAACAATAAATACTTTTAAAGTTAATATAAACCTCAGTGGTAAAGTTTATATTTCACATGACTGAAGGCAGGCACAGTAATTTCATTTGGAAGAAATATGATTCTTATCTTCTATGCTGAAAGAGAGAAAAATATAAAACAAGCGCTCTGCCACTTATATCTGACCACAGAAAATGTTAGCTAATTGTCTAGTGAAGTTCAACCTCATTAGACAGCAAGCAACCTTTAATTTTTTCCTTTGTGGTTTGTAAGTACTCTGATCCTTAGTTTCTCTGAAAAGCTAAAAATAAATGATTTCTATAGCAGAATGTGAGCAATGTATATTTGTATCTAACTGAAATACAACAACACCATTATAATATTAATGCTGACTTTATCTGATTCAATGGATACTTATATATCTGATTTTAGATTTTTCTTGATTAAAGAAGAGGATAATAATTTTATGTCTATAAAATCTGAAAAAGTTGACAAATTATTTGAATTCCATTCTACTAAAAATAAATGGATTTTTCCTTTAAATGAAAGCCACCTCATACAGACAGTAGAAAAGAGGAAGAGAAGAAGGGGGAAAGAGAGAAAGAGGGAGTTGTAAAGCAAAAGCAAAGGATCTTTAATAGTGAAACACTGGAAACTCTCTCATTAAAGGTCATACAAGGCAAGGATGGCCACTGTCAATGTGTTCCTGTGACATTATTCTGGACATACCATCAAATGCATTTAGTCAAAATTAATGGATGTGTGTGTGCTTTGTATAAGTATGTAGTATAAATGGATACAGTATTTTATATTACTAAATGAAGCAAAACATGTTATTTTCTAGATTATGTCATTAGATCAAAGGAGATGTAGCTGAAAAGCCCAAGAAAATCAGCTGAAAATTCATTAGACACAATGTTAGAATTTAGCACTGTGAATTCTTCTATATATATATAGAAGTAGTATTTAGAAACAAATGAAAAAAAATCCTACACAAAATTAAAAAAAAACCCTGAAATTTTGATATCAAATTAAGTAAATGTCTAGAACGTATAAGAAAATGTTAAAAGTATATTAAATGCCATAGAAAAATTTTACCAACTATCCATAGAAAAAATTTATTACCTTTGGCAACTATTGAGCTATTATTTTCTTTTTTATAATTTTTTTATTTTGGGAGATTTTTTTCATGATTTATTTAATAATGATCAATAAAATTGTATTCAGTTAAACTTTTCCTAGTGGCTCTTTGTACGGTAAACAGAATTTTAATTGAAAATCTAAATAGAAGTCTTTTTTCAAATTTTGTCTGAAGTAAATGAGTAATATATCAGAATCGGTTTAAATGAAGATGACCCAAGCCGGGCATGGTTGCTCATACCTGTAATCCCAACGCTTTGTGAGGCCAAGGCAGTCAGATCTCTTGAGCCCACAGTTTGAGACCAGCCTGGGCAATATAACAAAACTCCATCTCCACAAAAAATAAAAATGAAAAAAAAAAAATGTATGAGTTGGGGCATGGTGGCAGCAGCTTCCCCAGCCACTCGGGAAGCTGAAGTGGGAAGCTCATGTGAGCCCCAGAGGTAGAGCCAGAATCATTCCACTGTATCACTGTGTTCCAGCCTGGGTTGCAGGGCAAGTCGCTGTCGAAAAACAGATGAACCAGAAAGTGAGCCCTCACCAGACACTGATTTGCTGGCGCCTTGATCTTCAACTTTCCAAGCACCAGAACATAATAAATGAATTTCTGTTCCTTCATGCTATCCAGTTTATGATAGTTTGTCATGGCAGCCCAAACTGACTAAGACAATAAGATTGTGCCAATATTCAAAAATCAGTTAATGCAGTCTATCATTTCAAGAGTTTAAAGAAGTAAAACTACATAATCATGTGATTATCTATCTATCCATAATTTTTGTCTACTGTTTTTGGCTCATAACTCTCATAGCATTTATTTATTTTTTCCTAAGTTACTAAAACAATAAGCATATCTTTGGTTAAAATATTTGGCTTTTTGTCCTTGGCTCTGGAAAAAGTTTTGAAACAGCTTTAGAGCAATAAAGGTGAGAGACAGTCTTTTGTTAAAATGTTGCAGTACTGCGGGACGATCCAACATGGCCGTTTAGGAACAGCTCAGGATTGCAGCTCCCAGTGAAAGCGCAGAGGGTGAGTGGACGCCGCGTTTTTATTGCCCACAGACTAGGAAATTCCCGGGCGGAGGTGCTCCACGGTCGCCAGCACGGCTGTGCCTGCCGGCGCCGCTGCTTTGCCCCGCGCGGCTGCTTTGTCGGCGCCCCGGAGCCGCGGTTCTCCGTACAAAATACAC
>NW_016107355.1:4777058-4792524 GCF_001604975.1 Cebus imitator | reverse complement strand
TGGGGAGGAAGGCAGCAAATCACACTGCCACGTGTGTTTCTATGCAACAATTTTGCATGTTCTTCACATGTACCCCAAAACCTAAAATGCAATAAAATAAATAAATGGGAAAAAAAAAAAGAAATTCATTAAAACTATTTGACCCCTAAAAAAAAAAATGTTGCAGTACTTTAGGCCTCTGAAAACAGAATCTCTTCTCTCTGACCTTCTTCTCCCCAAGTAAGACACGCAGTAGACACTAAAAATACACTCAAATCATTCGCCGCCCTTCTGTTTTGGAGCTGGCAATAATGACATTCTCCGGCTCTACCTTGGTCTGACTGTAGGTCATAAGACACTCATTTCAGGACGGATCCTGCCCCATACACCGGAGGAAGAAATTCTGCACAGAGGCCAAGAATAATCTAAATAGACAGTCCTTGCTGGGTTTCCCTCACTCAGTCTATTAGATCATACCCTTTTTATCCAATCACATTTCTACAAAGTATCCATGCTTTAATCATGCCTATCCAATGACGTCTCTGTGAAAGGCCCAAATGTATGGAGGACAGAGAACTTTCAGGTAGCTGAGTACATGGAAGTTCCTGCAGGGTGGCGTGCCTAGGAAGGGTGTGGAAGCTTCATGCCTATTCTCATACCTTTCCCTATGCATCTCTTCCTCTGTAGCTTTTGTAATATTCTGTATAATATATCAGAAACTTAAGTAAGTGTTTCCCTGAGTTCTGGGAGCTGCTCTAGCAAATCAAGCAAACCCAGAGAGGGAGTCGTGAGATTCCCAATGTATAGCCAGTCAGTTAGAAGCACTGGGAAAATAACATGGGGCTTGCAATTGTCATCAGAAGTGGGAACTGAGCTCTCAACCTGTGAGATCTGATGCTAACTCCAGGTAGCTAATGTCAGAATTAAGTCAGAGGACACTAAGCAGGTTTCCACTGCAGAACTGATACTTGTTTGATGGTGGGGAAAAATCCCCACACATTTGGTCACAGAAGCCTTCTGCGTTGATGGCTGTGGTGTGAGAAAAAAGGAAAAACAGTTTAAGATTGAGAACAAGGCAAGGCTGTTCCCTCACCACTTCTTTTCAACATCATACAGGAAGTCTTAGCTAGTGCGGTGTAAAAAAAAAAAAAAGGAAAGAAAATGTTCAATTGATTGGAAGAAAGAAATAAAGCTATATTTGTAGATGACACAATTACCTATAAGAAAATCCCAAGGAATCATCATCAACAACAACAGAGCTATTAAGCAATTATAGCAAGGTTGCAGAATATAAGGTTAATATATGAAAGTCAACTAATTTCCTACATGTCAACAATGAACAATTTGGATTTTAAATACAACGCATAATACCACTATCATTTGCACCAAAGAAGGAGACATACTTAGGTACAAATTTAAAACAATATGTACAAGATCTACATAAGGAAAAAAATAAAAATTCTAAAGAAAGAAATTAAAAACTCCAAATAAGTGGAGGGATATTCATGTTCATATAAAAGAAGATATAATATTGTTAATTTGTCAGCACTTCCCAAATTAATTTATAAATTTAATTCCAATTAAAGTCTTGATAAGTTATTTTGTGCTTATCCACAAAAATTATTCTAACTTTTATATGGAAAGCCAAAAGACCAAGAATAGCTAATGGAAGACTGAAAAAGAAAGCTATAGTTAGAGGACTGACCCTACTCTTCTTTATAAATTATTATACAGCCACAATAATTAAGAGAATGTGGTATTGGCGAAAGAATAGAAATAGACACATAGATCAGTGGAACACAATAGAGTGAAGAAATGGACCCACACATATATATTCAACTGATCTTTGATACAGCAAAGACAACTTAACAGAGAAAGAATAGTCCATTGAACAAATGATTCGGGAAAAACTGACTATATGAGAAAATAATAATCTAGACAAGATATTGCACCTTTCATAAAAGTTAAAGCAACACAAAGCATGGGCCAAAAGTAAAATTAAAAACTATAAAAACTCTAGAAGATATCATAGGAAAAAGTCTAGATGATCTTAGGTTTGGCAATAAATTTTGAAATTCCTCACCAAAAGCTTAATCAATGGAAGAAAAAGAAAGTTTGGACTTTAGTTCTGTGCATTGTATTTTTAAATTGATGTATAATATTTGCATGTATTTATGGGATACTTTATTTTTTATGCACCTATTTATGTGATATTTTGTTACATACATATAATGTGTAATGGTCAAGTAAGTATATTTAGGGCATCCTTCAAAAACTTATTATTTCTATGTATTAGGAACATTTCATGTCCTCTCTTCTAGCTATTTTGAAATACACAATATATTGTTGTTAACTATTGTCACTCTGCTATCTAACATTATAATTTATTCCTTCTACTTAATTGCATGTTTGTACTACGGTCCCAAAGAAAATATTTGCAAAACACATACCCTATAAACGACTTGTGTTTAAAATATATACAGGCCTCTTACAACACAACAACAAAAATAATAAAGTAGACAAAAAATCTGAACCATCACCTCACTAAAAATATATAGGGATGACAAATAAGCACATGAACAGTTGCTCAACATGATACATTATTAGGGAAATGCAAATTAAAACAACATTGAAATACCACTACACATGCATTAGAATGGCTTAAATACAAAATACTGTGGATACTACTTGTGGGCAAGGATATGGAACAACAGGAACTCTGATTCCTAATGGGAATATAAAAAGATACAACTACTTTGACAACAGGCAGCTTATGACCAAGCTAACCATAGTCAGCATATGATTCAGCAATTTCACTCCTAGGCATTTACACAGATGAGTTGAAGACTTATTTACAAAAAAAGAAAAAAAAAGTCTTTAATGAATGTTTATAGCAGCTTTATTCATAACTTTCAGAAACTAGAAGCAAGTAAGACTCCCTTCAATATGTGAATATATACATTATTTTACATATATTCATACAGTGTAAGAGCAATGAACAGAAATGAGTTATCACAAAAAGATGTGGAGGAACCTCAGATACATATTGCTATGTGAAAGTAGCCAGACTGAAAAAGCTACAAACTGGATGATTCTAGTTTATGACATTCTTGAAAAGGCAAAACTATAGAGACAGTAAAAAGGTCAGTGGTTTCCAAAAGGTCTGGTAATAGGTGGTTAATAGCTGAAGTACAGGAGATGTTTAGGATGATGATACAATACTGTAAGATACTGTGATGGTAGATACATGACACTGTACATTTGTCAAAACCCATAGACCACACCTGTAATCCCAGCACTTTGGGAGGCTGAGGCAGGTGGATCACAAGGTCAGGAGTTCAGGACTAGCTTGGCCAAGATGGTGAAACCCGTTTCTACTAAAAATACAAAAAAATTAGCCAGGCATGGTGGTGGACACCTGTAATCCCGGCTGCTTGAGACGCTGAGGCAGAGAATTGCTTGAATCCTGGAGGTGGAGGTTGCAGTGAGCTGAGATCACACCACTGCACTCCAGCCTGGCCAGAGTGAGACTGTGTCTCAAAAAAAACAAAAACAGGAAATAAAAACGAAAACAAACAAACAAACAAAAAACCATAGAACTTATAACACCAAGAGTAAACCAATGTAATCAATGGACTTTCATAATAATGGATCCGTTTTGGTTAATCAACTGAAGCAAATGCACCAGACTAATGTGAGACATTGACAACAGGAGAAACTATAGTGAAGGGTTTATATCAGAACTGTGTGCTCTCCACTCCATTTTTCTGTAAACCTAAAATTGCTCATAAAATGAGATGTCTGGATCTCTTCCTTAGAGATGCACTGAGAACACCCAAAATAAATACTTAATACTCCATGTAGTAAAAGTTTGAGGTCATCTCAAAAACAACCTCCAATATATGTCACAAATTTTTCAGCCCTAGGCTTGTGTTATATAATAGGAAAACACAGATCAATAGACAGAAACTTGATTGTATAAAAATTGTTATAGGCTTTGAATTTACACAATAGTCTCAACATCATTCTAATTATGTTTGTTTATGTAAGAAATCCACAGTCAGTGAAGGGGTTAGCATCTTCCATGAGAAAGAAAGAGGGGCTCTTTCTAACAATGCCTGCATGAGCCCTTTTGCCAGCTCATTTCATATCATATTATTCCTATATGATGCATGTGCATGATTTCTGGTGGATTTGGAAGAAGCACAGCTGGTAGCAACCATCAAAACTCAAATCCACATCTGTTGTGATATTGCCAAAAAGAATTCTTCACTAATTTATTTGACAAAACATCTTTTACCCACCACTCCTTCTCACAGAAGCACAAGACATTTTCAAAAAACATCTGGACCTTCTGTTAAAAGGAGGCATTTCTTATCTTGTAAGACATTATTTTCATTAGATTTTACTATAATTTGCTATTATTATGCAATGAAACACTGAGAATAGTATATTAGTGACAGAGATATGTTAATTCAAAAATAATTTTTCAAATTCTTTTGAAAATCTTTCTTAACTATTCCAACTGTCTCAGGCTTTCCAAGATAACAAAAAAGAGCAAATTACTTTCTTTTTCTAGTTCAGCAATTTTTTTAAAGTCTCTTATTTATTTTTCTCAAGACTTGGCATTCTTAAATCTGTAAGCCTCCAAATGTTGCTTTAAAATATTTTTAGTACTGGGGTGGGGAGGTGCGGGGCGGAAAAAAAAATATTTTTAGTACTAAAGTATAAAATCAACTGCTTATAGTCACACATTTTATTTTAATGTTCTGAAAATCTTTTGTATTTGCTATGTTGCACAGTAATCATAGTGTTTATTCATTCTTAAATATGTGAGATTGGGCACGTATGATCGAGTTAAACTTGATCTATGAGTTTTAACTTAAGCATTTTCTAAGTTCTTAGAGTTTACTACTCAATATTTATTAGTTATATATGTCACGATATCTGATTTAATTATAGTGTAAGACATTAGGTGACGTAAAATCATGAGACACTACACTGAGATATGGAAAATATTCCAAGAATAAAAATAATTTCCTAATTAGAGATGTGTTAAAACTCAGGTTCTCAAGCATGAAAAAATGCTTATGCTCAGAAATGTTAAAATGAGCACATGAGTAAATTTATATAACATTATGCTTGTGTGCAAATCATGAATGATCATTTCCAGCTGTGTTTTTAAAAACCTCTTACACTATACTTTCAAAGCTGTTTTTCAGTAATTAGTTATAAGATAGCTTATAAAATTTACAAGGCTGGTCTAGTCAAGTTGGTGCTGAACTTTATGCAAACTGTTAATCTGATAAACAAATAAATATCAATTTTCTCTCCCAAATATTATAGGAACTATGTAGAAAAGCAAATAAACCAATAGGCTTGGACAGCAGTGCTTGAGAGGAATGGAGGTAGGAAATGAGCCAGAGAACCATGAGCCAAATGAGGTAACAAATTGTAGGTCCTTTTAAGGAGTTTGGACTTAAATTCAGTTATGGAAGTAATTTGGAGAGATTTAGGCAGACAGTTTCTTCTATATTTATCATTTTTAAAAAAATACTCTCTCTAATATTTTAAGAATAAATTATAGGTAGAAAAGGGCAGAAGCTTGGAGGCCAGAAATGAGGTGATGTTCATGTCAATGACACGTTAAGTCAAAATATGTATTTTTGAGGGCTGGGTCCTCAGTACGTTTAGATGGTGCAAATAAGTTACACAACCGCATGTCCCAAATTACCATGTTAACTACCTCTCTGGCATCAACATCTCTCCCTCAGCTCACATCTACAGCCTCATCAAAGTTTCTTTATGATAAGGAAAAGATTTAGGCCATGTTCAAGGTTTGATCACATCCATATGTTAGTAGAAGCCAAAATATGGGCTGCTGCCAAAGACAGTCTCACACTGAAAGACAATGGTTAGAAGAAACAATAAACAGATTTTCAAGCCCTCCACCTGATCCTCAAGTTTGTGGAGGAAGAGGTAGTTGTTGGTAGGGTGGTACATAGACTCATGGGCAGAGGCGGATGCCATGACTGCTCAGTCTGGTCCTTGAAGGAGCAAACTTGGAATTCTACTGACAAGGAAAATTTGGGGAAAGGCTTGTGGATCTATGGGAAGCAAAAGTGTATGAATTCTTGTGACTTATATCCTGAAAGCATTTAAACATCTTCTACAGAAGAGATACATAACCATTATACATATATATGTATATGTATGTGTGTATATATATATATACACACAGACACACACACACACAGACATACACACATACATAGGTATTTGCACAGAGAGAGAGAGAGAGAGCAGGAGAGAGAGAGAGAAAGAGGATGACTCATTCATTCAGGATGTTAACCAGTCTCCATCCTTAGTCACCACTGTGCTTGCATAATAATCCATGCAACAAAGCTGTCATGATGCATGAAACCCAGTACAGAGAGTGTGGATGTATGTCCAGGTTATCTATAGTACCAGCTCTGGTTTTCCAGGATAATCAATGGGATATATAATGAATATGGTAAATCTGGATGATGGTCCCAAGATGTGATGTGCTCGTTGATCCTGTAGACTGGCTTATGACAGATAGCAGTTAAACAGTAAGAAGCATTCCTGCTATCACGGGATGAAAGCAAATTGTTTGTAGTATTGTGGGCTCCTGGAATAGAAAATATATGATTAACTTGATAGCTTTGTAAAAGATGACAGGAACTATAATGATATGGGCAAGTAAAGAGACTGTAGCAGGAAATATCTGTAATTACAGTTAATATCAGTTATGTTTATGATCATCCACTTATTCCCATCAAGGTTCATTTTTGTACATACAGTAAGTAAGCTAAAAAATCAGGGAAGAGATAGGAACCACCAGTCCTCAATATTTTAAGTTCTTGATACAGGTCAAATGCCTCTAATCTGAAAATCTGAAAACCAAAATGACCCAAAATCCAAAGCTTTTTGAACACCAACATGACATGATACCAAAAGTGGGGAATTTTACACCTGACCTCACATGCCACATCACAGTTAACATGCAGTCAAAAATTTTTTTATACACAGAATTATTAAAATACCACATAAAATTACCTTTGGGTTATGCATATAAAGTATATCTGTGAAACCTGAATTTTGGGTTTAGACTTAGGTCCTATCTCCAAGACATCTCATTATGTATAAGCAAATGTTTCCAAATCCACACACACAAAAATCTTAAATCCAAAACACTTCTAAGTCTATTTTTGGATAAAGTACACTTAACCCATATTGATATAAATGTCTGAAATTCAAAATAGATGTGGTATTGTATGTTTCTTATATCATTTTGGTAAAGAATTAAAGAGCTTGCACTGTGGTTCTCTTATTACAAGGAGCCAGTGTAGATATTCTGCCGGGTTCTAACTATGGTTAATTTGTATATACATGTGAGAAGTGAAGCAAATAAACACCGAGTAGAATCAGAAATATACTCTTAATATTTTATGAGATATACTTGAACCAAAATTTCATTCATCTGCCAAACCACAGCGGCTTTCCATGACCCAAGAAGTCCCTATCAGCTCAAAGTCCATGAAACACATTCCCTGCAGACTGCTTCCTCTTCTCTGTATGTTTACCTGTGTATGTGGCCATAAGTCACACAAGCACACCTGTGGCAATGTCAAAATGTTCTTCCTTATAGGAATGCTGCTTTTCCTTTATTTAAGGAGCTTTGTGTCTATAGACTGACTCAGGTTTAGAAATTGGGTGGAGAATCCTGATTCTTCATTGTAGTGACTTCAGTCAGGTCACTTTTCTCCAAACCTGGAGGTTTTCTCTTTTGTTTAGAAATTTATTTTCTTTAAATTTGTTATGGCCAGTTCAACATGACTTTATTAAATGTTCACCTGTTTTAGTCCTGGGGGGCATCATGGTCAATGGGCCCCCACCAAAGAACCTGTAGTTCAAACCATTTTGATTATGGCGCTGACCCAACTATTCACACCTGTAGCCATGCCGGTTCTGCCTGTAGCAGTTACTTGCTATGGTGAATGATGGATGCAAGTACAGAATCACTGAAGATGAATACAGAAAATACAAAACTGATCTAGTTATTTCTTACAGAATATAATTTAATACAAGCAATAGGAATAGGCCTTAAGTTCACACCCATGTTGCTGTAATGCTGTTTCTGAGGCTCTCACTTTTAATACTGCCTCTGACAACCATAAAGCTAAGTCACTAGGCAATAGAATGTAGATATATCTATTTCACATTTTTCCATGCAATGATCTCCCATTCTGTTTCACCCCCGCCTCAAACTTTATTGACGTATAATTGACAAATATGAATTGTAAATATTTATGGTTTACTCTCCGTAAATTTCAGTTGGACAGTACAGTATTTAGCATGCTGTGCATTATATCTTTTCAAGCCTTATTCTGTTGCACCTAATTGAGGCAATCTGTTTTTCATCTAGAACTTTAGTTGCAAGCCATGAAAATGTACATTTTATTTAAAATCCTTTCAATATAGCAAGGTAGATCAAAATAACTTCTAAAAATGTTATTGACTGTGTGTGTGTATATATATATATATATATATATGAGGTAAAAAATATACATATTTATTTTTGAGATGGAGTCTTGCTCTTACCATATATATACATATATATGTAATATATATGGTACCATATATATGTGAGGTGATTTTGAGTTGGAGTCTTACTTTGTCACCAGGGCTAGAGTGCAATGGTGCAGTCTTGGCTCACTGCCACCTCCACCTCCTGGGTTCAAGCGATTCTCCTGCTTCAGGCTCCGAGGAGCTGGGATTACAGGTGCCCAACATTATGCCCAGCTAAGTTTTTGTATTTTTAGTACAGATGGGGTTTCACCATGTTAGCAGACTGGTCTTGAACTCCTGACCTTGTGGTTTGCCTACCTCAGCCTCCCAAAGTGCTAGGATTATAGGTCTGAGCCACCACACCCGGTCATACACAAACACACACACACACACACACACATATTTGAGATGGAGTCTTGCTCTTTTGCCAGGCTGGAGTGCAGTGGAGCCACCTCGGCTCACTGCAACCTCCGCCTCCTGGGTTCAAGCTACTCTCTTGCCTCAACCTCCCAAGTAGCTGTGACTACAGGTGCATGACTCCATGCAGGCTAACTTTTGTATTTTTAGTAGAAACAGAGTTTCACCATGTTGGCCAGGATGGTCTCAATCTCTTGACCTTGTGATTCCCCCCACCTTGGACTCCTAAAGTGCTGGGGTTACAGGCATGAGCCACCACACCAGGCCTCTAATTACTATTTATTTGCTTGTGCTTTCATTCTATCAGTAGCATAAAAAGTTGTCAGCAAGAAATTTGCTAAAAAGTAATGAAAAATTATAATAACTAAATCTTTTGAAGATTTGTGATGTGTTAAGCACTGTTTTTAGTATATTGCCTTTATTAACTCTTACCTTTTTACAACAACTTTACTGAGTACCGTAATTACCTCATTTTATAGGAAAGTAAACTGAGACATGAAATATTAAAGAAAACACCAAATATGATAGCGGTAAGTGGCACAACTGGGTGTCTAATATAACCAGTGTGTATTTCCAGAGCACAGGTCCTGAACCACTGTGATATACCATCTCCAGTTTAATACTTTCTAAGAAGGAGGCTCCACCTTGCCGGTCACTGATTATTCTCTCGGCAATCTCCTCTCTGTAGCTCTAAAGCTGTAGATTCTCTAAAGAGAATGATCAGTGACCAGCAAGTAACCAAAACATTTTATACATACTCTAGAACATATAATATTAAATAAAAATTCTTGAATCATGAGCCATTGTGTCAATATTCTAACTGATATACTAGCTTGCAGAAAGAAAATTCAGCTGTGGCAAGAATTCTGCATTCTAAAACATTCTGAAAGTGTAGAGTCTGTTAACCTGTTTTTTTCAGTTCCTTTTTAAGACTTCCTAGACACTCTTCCGTATAATCACTAAATTTACTAATTTCATGTAATCTAAATAAACCTTATACCCCACTTTTCTTAATGGAAAAAGAATTATTAAAAATAAGGATGTCTAACATGTATTCAAATATATTAAGTATTTATTTATTTATTGACTTATGTATTGTGAGTTCTGGTGACAGAGACAATCTTGTTAAGTTTTTGCAGGAAGAGGAGGTTATAGAACTTCTACATTTGAAATAACTTTAGAGGTTATTCAAGCTAATTTTGAACAGCAAAATATATTTCCTAATACACTGTTTTCCTATCTTTCACCATCAGAGTTGTTTTGGGATAATATATACATTGAATTAAGGGCTGAAACAAAAGAGTAAAAAGGATAAAGAAGGTGAAGGTAAACTAAGATAATTAAAAGAGGGCAGATGTTATATAATCTGATGTAAGAAAGGTACTTTCCAAGTTAGACATTAATTAATTAACTTTCCTGTAAAAATGTGTAATAAAAGCATAGGATCATGGCACACGTGTGATTCTCTCAATAGGGAGAATGTGCTGTAATGGGGACAATGTGTGTTAACCCTTGCTTACATATCTGGGTTGCCCAAGTAACTGACAATGAATGGAGTTAGGAAGACAATATATATAGCATTTTATATAAGCACGAACCTGCAAGCATTTGCATTATTCCCTGTGGAGATAACTGTGACAAAAGTGTGACTTCTGTAAGCCCCAAATGTTTCATTTGTGAAATGAGACTACTGGATGCTAGGATTCCTTAAAAATGCTCTGAAATTCTACTAGTTGATAATATTATCCTATGTAGTTGAAAGGATGGATAATTGAATCCACATATTTTTGTATTTGTATTTCTTAAAAATAACAGAATCAAAGAATAATCTGATTTAATTCACATAGGTGACATCTGCCCCTGAAATATTTGGGATTATCATACACTTCCAATCTGAAAAGCTTGGAACACAGTAGAGCTTGTATAAAATGCAGCATTCGGCACTTCACTATCTCAAAAGCTGACCCTTACTAATTCTGCTAATTGTTCTAAACTTTAGCTTCAATATTATCAACTCGAGTTGGACCTGTCTAATAAACTTAATGAACAGAGATTTTTTAATGTTTTATTTATTTTTTATATTTGATAGAAAGAGGACTATATTAAAGTTTGATATTTTTCTATTTAGATGTATCTGTGAATCCTGGACCCATTTTTTCTGTTTAACATCAAATATAGAAAATAAATTTATTTTATGAGACTGTTCTATGTATTCTTTCACTAAGCTTATAGCTCTCAATTTTATTAACAGAAATGAGTGAATTTAAGGACAAACACTATGGATCACACCTGTAATCTAAGCACTTTGGTAGACTGAGGTGGAAGAATCACTTGAGGCTAAGAGTTTGAGACCAGCCTGGGCAATATATTGAGACTCTGTATCTCCAAAAAAATAAATAAAATAGAAATGAGTTTGTTTATTGTCATTGCTTTTAAAGAGGATAATAAAGCAAACAAACATTTAGTAATCACTATAATAAGTAACAGTTATGAATAAACTGCCTAGAAATGATTGAATATATGAAATAACCAAAACATTTTATACATACCCTAGAACATATAATATTAATAAAAATTCTTGAATCATGAGGCATTGTGTCAATATTCTAACTGGCATACTAGATTGCAAAAATTAAAAAGGAAAGTTGAACTATCCTGGTATATTGCAATAATGTATAATAAAAATTCCCTTCCTAAACTCTTTTTAGCTTTTACATGATAATGATACCAAATATGTTTCTGTGTCACAAAAAAAAGCCCTTTCTCTATCTTGTGACATTTGACTCAACTCTAAATCAAACTCCTTTAAAGTTGCCAACATTTTTGAACTCCATTTTCACTGAACAGTACAAATTCAATTAATAATATCCTATTTCTATTGACTGATTGTACCTTGTGGTTTCTGGAGAAGTAATGGAACAGAAACTGACATTCTTTCATTTTCTTTTATAGTTTAAAACTGCAATAATTATGACACAGTTATGTCCGGTTTCCTGCTTCACACATTCAAGGTAACTTCATTTAAAGAGAGAGAGAACTTGATTCATTCTGAGCAATACCTATCACAATATAAATGAATCCCTTTTGAATTTTTAGGTTAAGAAAGATTTGCAATTATCAGCTCATTAAGTATCATTCAAAAATTTTCTCAGATAAATATGCTTTTTTGTCTGGCATACCTTATTAATTTGGTTATAGATTATTCTGGATACCTTTTATTGTCATTTGTTGAAACAAAATCCTTTATACATCCTGCTTCAGAAAAATTAATTTCGGCTTGTTTCCTCTTTTTAAATTGCAAAGAATCCAATTGACTGCTACTATAATTTGGATATTTGACCCTCCAACCAGCATGTTGAAATTTGATCCTCAATGTTGGAGGAGGGGCTTAATTGGAGGTGTTTGGATCCCGGTGGTAGATACTTCAAGAATGGCTTGCTACTGTCCTCCTGGAAATTAGTGAGTTCTCATCTATTTTCTCAACAGTATCTGGTTGTTAGCCCATCACCTTCCCATCTCTCTTGCTTTCTCTCTCTTGCCATGTGATCTGTGACCATGTCCTGCTCCCCTTTGCCTTCCACCATGAGTGCAAGTAGCCTGAGTCCTGCACTAGAAGCACATGCTGGCTCCATGCTTCTTGTGAAGCCTGCCTAACTGTGAGCCAATATACATTTCTTTTCTTTATAAATTACCCAGCCTCAGTTATTCCTTGATAGCAACACAAATGGACAAAGATAATTACCTATCTCAAAACATGCATATGCAAAGCTATGCATATATTTACGCAAAACTTCCAATAAACTATCTGTATTCACTTGCATGTTATTTTTAGTGTTTTCCTAACTCTTTACAAACTCTTGAGCCTCAGTTTTTTTCTTCTGTAAAGGTGAGTTGATAATAGTACTGACTCATACATAGGATTATTGTTAGTATCACATAGTAAGCTATCAAAAATATTAACGTTTATATAAGTACAATTTTTTATATTATAAAGTATAATAAAATTCCTAACTATAAAGGAAGAAATTAATATGATAAAATATTTTGCAGACACTGAAAGCTGTTTTGAACATGACATTTATTTCTTTCTTTACACATTTTCTATTTTCAAAAATTTTTACTGAGATCATGTATTATTTTAGAAGCATATATTTACAGATAATTATGCCATTCTTTGTGAATACCACGAAATGATAGAATTAATCCACATAATGTGCCTTCCAGCTCTTAATGCAATATTTCAACTGCATTTACTTAAAAATGTAATTAGCATGTAAAATGAATGCACACTTCCTAATGTTTTTATATCTGTCTTGTATGAGCTTTTTTTTTCTCTTAAGCACCATTTAACTTTGTATATGTTGAGGAGCAGCCCCAACTCCATAGGTGGGTGCCCTTAGTCCTGGCAGTGAGGAAGGATTGAGAAAAGGAAATAAAGACAGAGACACGAGAGTGAAGTTACAGCATGGGTCCAGGGGACCAACTCAAGTGTGGGAACCATGTTGGCCCCAAACTCTGGGCTCCAAACACTTTTATTATGTGCATAATCTCATTGATCTTATGGGCATGGAAGGGGAGGGTGAAGGAGTAGGGAAGATAGCTGGGGGCAAAGCACTTGAGATCCTTGGAAGACTGCTAAACTAGTGCTCTGAGCATTTAAGCACGTGAGATCCTTCTAAGACATGCTAAACTAGTACTCTGAGTTTATCACTGATTGTTATCAGGGTGCGGCTGCATCGGTATGAGGAGCCTCGGGTCTGACCACACCCACTGCATCAAGGGGCTTTTATCTCCCAAGCACTGAGGACAGAGAACAATGAAAATCACTCCATATTCTGAGAACCTAGGCAGAGCCTTAGGTGTTCCGAGATCTCTGCCCTGAAGGCTTTTCTCCTCCTTGCCAGCTCCCATCTGCAAAGACCCTCCCAGATCTTGTGAGCAGAGGTTGTCTCCCTTCTCAGAAATCTTTGCATAAGTCCTCTTTAGGAGACCCTCATGCAGTCTCCATGTTGAGAAGGCATTCGTGGGACCAGAGCAGTATTGCGTGCTCTGCAACCACCCCGCGGTGTTCCCCGGTGTTACTGGGCTCTCAGATGGTCTTTACCTTAGGTCTCCTGTTGCCACTTGATTTCTAATTAACTGCACCAATAATATAGTTTAGTTCAGTGTATAAACTTCAGTGCCCTCTAAGCCAAACAAGTTTATAATTATTTAGCTAGAATTAATATAGATCTCCCCCGGCCATCTTGACCAACAGTATATCTTTTGGTTTTAATGTTTTCCTTTCCTTAATGACAAACATTTTTTCTGTGTTCCTCCACCTCCAGCAATGTTGATTTCTTAACCTTTATGACCAATATTAGCTTGAACTTTAAGATACCCGGTAACACCCAGATGTGCTGAGCAATTATAAAAGAGACTCCCTCATTGGGAGGTCTCTCATATCATCCCACATACAAAGTGCTTTCAGCCTTATTTTCCAAGTGTGGAAGCCAAGGGTAGATGGAATGTCTGCTTTTCACTTATTGTCAATGCTAAAGGCACACTTTATTTTCTTCTGTGGTCCCAAGCCCACTTCAGCTTTTATGCTTTTGATACAGGAATTCTGACATGCACGATGGCTTAGAAAACAAATAATGTCAGATCTATTTGTCATGTTGCCTCACTCTCTTACAGCCAAGATTTAAACCAAGCGTATTTTTGGTTTTATAATTCATATAATCAGAATGGCTTTGAGTAAGTCAATCCTCTGTGCCTCCCTGCAACCTTTCTATTTTGGCCCCTTTCCTTCAATTTATCCTACTCAAAATCTAAAAGACAACAACAATTCTTTTATGTAATTGATGACAAGACTACTTTCTGACTCCCTAGGGATTAGCAAGTTTTCCAAAGCACTTCGTTTCTGTTTGCTACAGTTTTATATTCACACGGGTATTGCATAAACAACAAAAATGTCTTAAAAAGAGATCCTTAGCCAGTTGGAGGATACAGTGCCTCTGAATTTTGTTTTCTATTTCCAAAATGAATTATAATCATTCACTTAGGGTTTGGAATGTTTTAGAGAGCACAACTAAAAAAGGAGATATAAGTGGACCTGCCAGGCATCCTCCATACACAGAACATAGCCTGTGTTTAATGCCTTCATCTTTGTCTTGTAATGAACATGTCATGACCCCTTAAGTGTCTCATACCTGTATTCAGATTTTTCAAGCTATTGTCAAAGGTAATTGTGCATTATGCGTTTTACTTACTAAAGCTGGCAACACCCAACACAGCCCATTTTACTATAAATGCTGATTAAACAGGTTTTAAAACATAATTTATCTCTTTTTAATTCCAAATTCTATTAGTGAGAAATAAAATCATATATATTAAATATTTCTTCTTTAACCACAAAACACACACATAAAACAATATAATCAAGATTAGATCTGGACTGGTTGATAAAAATTTGGGGACCAGAGGCTCACAGGAAGCT
>NW_016107355.1:4742558-4776133 GCF_001604975.1 Cebus imitator | reverse complement strand
TTTTTTTTAATGGTGTCTCTGACACTCAGGCTGAAGCACAGTGGCACTATTATAGCTACAGCCTTGACCTCCTAGGCTCAAGGAATCCTCCCATCTCAGTCTCCTGAGTAGCTGGGACTACAGTTGCACACCACAAGCCTGGCTAATTTATTTTATTTTTTGTAGAGACAGTCTTGATATGTTGCCCAGGCCCTTAATCTGCAGGGTCAACAATTTTCCATCTTGGCCTCCTAAAGTGATGGGATTGCAGCTGTGAGCCACAGCACCCAGCTTGATTTGTCTTTATTGTTTTAAATGTTTTGTCCATTTCATTGACTTTTGCTCTTCCCTTAACTACTTTATTTTTCCTGCTTGCTTTTGATTTACTTGATATTCATCTTCTGCAGTTTAAGGCATAAGCTTATGTCATTGATTTCAATTTTCTCTCTCTTTAATATAAATATTTAGCTGTGGCCTGCAAATGTAGATACATTGTGTTTTTATTTTCATTCAGTCAAAAATATTTTCTAATTTCCTGTTTAGTTTTTTCTTCAGTCTATGGATTATTTACAAATGTAGTACTAAATATTTTACAAGATATATTTCTGTTATTGCTTTATAGTTTATTTCTTTGTATCAAAATTTGTGTGATTACAATTTGTTTAAATTTATTTAGATTATTGTATGGTCTAGAATATCAGCTATCTTGGTAACTACATGACATGTACTTGAAAAATATGTATATTATGATTTTGTTTGATGCAGTGCTAATAATTATCAATTGGTTCAATATGATGAATAGTGTTGTTCAAACCCTTCACATCTTTATTACATTTTAATGTACTTGCTACAATTTATACAGAGAGGAAAATGTCAAAATATCTTAATCTACTTATTGATTTTTTAATTTCTCCTTTTAGTTTTATCAGCTTTTTTCTCCATGTATTTTGAATTTCTTTTGTTGTTAAATCTTTTTGATAAATACTTACATATTTGCCATGTCTTTTTGATAAAGCTCTTTGTATAATAGAATGTCCCTCTGTTTTTATTCCTGGCATTATTCCTGTCTCTAAAACCTACCTTGTCTCTTATTCATATGCTTATGTTATTTTTCTTTTGCTTAGTGTTTGCATGATATAAATTTTCCCATCAGTTTTATTTATTTATTTATTTATTTTTTTGAGACGGAGTTTCGCTCTTGTTACCCACGCTGGAGTGCAATAGCGCGATCTCGACTCACCGCAACCTCCGCCTCCTGGGTTCAGGCAATTCTCCTGCCTCAGCCTCCTGAGTAGCTGGGATTACAGGCATGCGCCACCATGCCCAGCTGATTTTTTGTATTTTTAGTAGAGATGGGGTTTCACCATGTTGACCAGGATGGTCTCGATCTCTTGACCTCGTGATCCACCTGCCTCGGCCTCCCAAAGTGCTGGGATTACAGGNGACCAGGATGGTCTCGATCTCTTGACCTCGTGATCCACCCGCCTCGGCCTCCCAAAGTGCTGGGATTACAGGCATGAGCCACTGCGCCCGGCCCATCAGTTTTATTTTTAAACTTCCTTCAATTGTATTTTGCATAAATTTTTTTTGTAGATTATTTGCAGATTTTTTCATAGGATTTTATGTGCTTGGTTCTTGGCTTTTGAATCTCACAGTCTCTCCCTTTTAATTGGAGTGTTTGTAACATTTATATTTAATTACCATATCTAGATTAATCATTTATATATTTCTATTTATCTTATAAGTCTTTAACTTTTCTCTCTTTTTGCCTTATTTTGGTTTATTATTTTTACTGCATTCATTCTTTAGTGGTGGCTTTTAGATATACTTTTTTTTTAGTGTTTTTGCTATATTTTACTATATACAATTATAACTTATATTCTACCTTAAAAACATTACAAAATTTTACTTTTAGTTAAAGTACTTGATAACATTTTATTTCCATTTATCTTTCATCCTTTGTGCTTTGGTCATGAATTTTACTGTAAGTATTTCATAGACCAGTGAATTATTATATTTGCTCTAGACTGTGAATTTCCTTTTGAAAATATTACATTGGATGGAAATTTCTATGTTTACTTATATATTTGTCATTTCTATTATTTTCTATTCATATTTTAAGGTTGAATAATTTATTCATTATTTTATTCTACCTGAATATGTTAACATCCTTTAACATTTTCTGTAGTTAAGGTCAGAATGCAACACATTGCCTCCATTTTTGTGTCTCTCAGCATAATATCAAGAGCCTTTTAAAATTATTTAGGAAGAAAAAAAGAAAAACAAAAATTTAAAAAAATTATTTGGGAATGAGGGTTAAAATGGTAAGTTTAGAGGAATTTCTGAAATTTGTTTAATTCAGAACTGCAATGATCTGTCTAATGTCCTGTAATTAACAAAGTGTTGTAGGAGAAATCTGTGAATTTAGCTGTCGCTTTTAGTCTTACATAGTCTTCTATTCTGTTTTTAAGATGTTCTCTTCTAAAATTTTCCCTTAAATAGTTTGATGATGATTTTACCAGGCTGCATGTTTATGTTTCATCTGCTAGAGACTGATTAAAGTTCTTGGATCCATTGGTTCATAGATTTTAGTAATATTAGAAATATTTTGGCCATTATTATTTCAAATTTTTTATGCCCTAACCCCCTCTATTCTTCAGTTACATGTATGGTAAGATTTCATGATAGTATATTAAAGGCTACTGATGATCTGTTGATTTTTTCCTTCGAGTCTCTTTCTTGCCTGTGCCTAATTTATTTTTTATTACTGTATCCCTTGTGTTGTGCCAAATAAGCCACTACTTGTGTCTAGTGTATTTATTGTTCATTTTAAATAGTGTATTTTTAATCTCTAAAAGTTCACTTTTGGACTTTTTAAATTTCCATTTCTCTTTTGACATGCCTGTTTTCCTATTTCTTCTTGAACATGTGAAACATAATTATAAAGTATTTCAACCTCTTTCTTCACTAATTTTTTGTCATTTCAGTCATTTTTGGTCATCTGTTCCTGTTGATTGGATACTCTCATTTAGAGTCATATTTCTGAGACCATGGGGTCTTCTAAATATACAACTATGTCATCTGCAAATAAAGACAATTTGACTTCCTCTTTTCCTAATCGAATACCATTTATTTCTTTTTCTTGCCTAATTGCCCTGGCTAGAACTTCCAATACTACATTGAATAGGAGTGGTAAGAGAGGGCATCCTTGTCTAGTGCCAGTATTCAAAGGGAATGCTTCCAGTTTTTGCCCATTCAATATGATACTGGCTTTGAAAGTCTAGTCATTTTGTATTAAAAGACATTGTGAATTTTATATTATTGGGTTCTGCATTTTGTTTTAAGTTTCTTTTAAAACTTAAAACAAAATGCAGAACCCAATAATATAAAATTGAAATTATAATATTGAAATATAATACTTGAAATCAGTTTACTTCTATTGAAACTTCTATTAAGCTTTGTGAAGTGATTTCAGAGCAATCTTAATTTTGGGTTAATTTAGCCCCACTTGTTAGGGCTCCACTGAATGCTCCTGGTATGGTAAGGTGCTTCCACTCTGGCTTATGAAAACATTAAATGTACCTAACCCTTTGTGATCTCTGTAAGTTTTTGAGTTTTTCCTTCCCAGTGGTACTTTTCCTGGCATGAATGGATCATTATCCTCCCTTAAACTTGTGCGGACCTCTTTGAATATTGCCAGTGCTCCTTCTATGAAGCTTTTTCCTCTGCATTTCTCTAGCCTGGAAATTGTAGCCCTTTCTTCTCCACTGTTCATTTATCTCTAAATGTTCAACTGAGTAAGACAATATGGATTCACCTGAGTTCTGGCAACAACCCCTAACAAGCCATTTGTGTCATCTCATTTGTGTCTTTACTCTCAAGACTGGTACTGCCTATTGTCCAAGGTCTAAACACTATTATTCCATACATATTTTATTTGGATTTTTAATTGTTTAAGTCAGTAGAGCAAATCTGATACCTGATACTCCACCATGGCTTGAAATGACCTCTGGGTAATTTGATAATGATAAATTCGGTAACAAATTAAATTTCTTGTCTAGATGCAGAGCTATACCAACATTCTGTTTCTTCTTGTCTCTGTTTTGATAAGTTTATTTTTCAAAGTTGCCATGTTTATTTAAATAGTTTTCTTACTTTTTTTGTTTTTAAACCTATTATGTATGTAATGTATATTCTTGTTTCCTATTATTTTAAAAATCACATTTTCTCTTTTTCCAAAATCTTAATCAGTATAGTTATAGCTTTATTAATTTAACTGAGCTTTTTAAAAGACACTTCTTGACATTGTTACATTTCCCTATTGTCTTATTTCCATTTCATTGTTTTATTTTGTGTTTACTTTGTTCTTCTTTATTTAGCTTTTTAGGCCGGAAATGTGTTCATTTAGACATTTTAGAAAGTTTTACTTAAAGCATTTAAGCCCTGGAATTTATTGTTAAACATCACCTTCACAGCGTTCCCACACATGTTGATATGTTGTTGATATGCTATTTTTATTATTATTTTTTGAAATGGAGTCTTACTCTGTTGCCCAGGCCTGAGAGCAGTGGTGCGATCTCACCTCACTGCAACCTCTTCCTCCAGGATTCAAGCGATTCTTCTACTTCAGCCTCCTAAGTAGCTGGGATTGCAGGTGCCCACTTACACACTTAGCTAATTTTTGCAATTTTTAGTAGAGACAGGGTTTCATCATGTTTCCCAGGCTGGTCTCAAACTCCTGACCTCAGGTGTTCTGCCCACCTCGGCCTTCCAACATGCTGGTATTACAGGCATGAGCCACTGAGCCCTGCCTGTTGTTATGTTACCATACAATGTCAACTTTGTGATCAGTTCAAGAACATTATGGCTCTGTAATATATGTGACTTTCTACCTCGTGTGGTTAGAAGGGATACTCTTAAGTTTTCTGCATTTTTGATGGAAATGGACCATTATATTATTTTATTCCCTCTATGAATCTCAAGCTAGCTGAGCCCTGCATTAAAACTGTATATATTGTTCCTACTGTGAACATACGTTTACCCTAGAAAGAATAGTTTTTCTGTGATTGAGTAGTATTTCTTAAATATCAATTTAGTTAAAGTAGTTGGTAAATATGTGTCCATATCGATTTTTATTTGTTTTTCTAGTTCTATTTATTGCCAGGAGAAGGTATAAGTAAAATCTCCAAACATATTTATGGACATTTTTTATTCTTCTTTTAATTCTGTCCATTTTATATTTTTCTTGTAATTTGAAGCTCTGTTACTAGACGCATATACAATCGTGTTTGCTAAGTCTTCATGATTAACTGAACTTTAATTTTTGTTGTTGTTGTTTGAGACAGAGTCTTCCTCTGTCACCAGGCTCCAGGCTGGAGGGCAGTGGCACAATCTCAGCTCACTGCAACCTCTGCCTCCCAGGTTCAAGCAATTCTCCTGCCTGAGTCTCCCGAATAGCTGGGAATACAGGCGCATGCCACCATGCCCAGCTACTTTTTGTATTTTCTAGGGAGAAAATACAAAAACCCCGTCTCTTAGTAGAGACAGGGTTTCACCATGTTGGCCAGGATGGTCTCGATCTCCTGACCTTGTGATCCAACTGCCTCGGCCTCCCAAAAAGCTGGGATTACAGGAGTGAGCCACTGTGCCAGGCCTGAACTTTAATTTTTATAAGGTGCTCCTCTTATATCAGGTAGCATTTTAACATAATTTTTCTGTTATTAATATGGTCACTGTAGCTATTATGCATCTACTATTTGCATGGTATAACAACCCCAAATATGTACTTTTGTCCTATGTGTATTTTTATTATTATAATGCATTTGTAGGTGATCATTACTTGGGTGTTTTATTTATTCTGATATATCTGCATTTTAGTTGGCATACTCTGTCCAATAATATTTAATATAATTTTGAAACTGATGGATCGAAGTCTCCAAGATTGCTATTTACTTTTCTGTTAGGCATTTCCAGTTTCAGTTCCATTGTTCTTCTCTTCCGTCTTAAGTTATTTTTCATATTACTTTTAATTTATCTGTTGGATATTTAATTATACATTTTTACCATGTAATTAAAAAAATATTTGTTCTAGTGATTTCTGTATACATGCTTACCTTTCACAGTCTAACTAGAGTTGGCATTATACTACTTCATGCAAAAATAATAAATTTTGAACAACAGAGGTAGGTGTATAACCATCCTTTCTGAAATATTGCCTTTACTCTAGTTATGTTCTTAGAGTACAAGTCTGCTAAAAATTAATTAGTTCAATTTTACTGTATCAGTAAATCTCTTTAATTTCCTTTCATTTTGGAAAGATATTTCATTCGATGTAGAATATTGGATTGACAGAGTTTTCTTCTTGCTGTTTTCACTCAGCACCTTAAAGTAATTGTTGTAAGTCTCTATCCTCTATTATTTGTGATGAGAAGTCAGTTGTTATTAAAATTTAATTTATCTATTGAATATTTGACATCCTTCTAAAAATTGTCTCCAGCATTCTTAGCTATATTACATATATTTTGTTATTGTTAGGGTTGTTAATATTAGTCAGGCTTCTGTCAGAGAGGCAAAGTCGGTAGGAGCTATTCAGAGATTTGGTACAATATTGTACGTATGATATATTTATACTACTTTCACAGTTTTCTCATCATCTTTGATTTGTGGCTGTCTGATTATCATGCGCTGAACTGAGTTTTTGGGATTTTTTTCTTGTTTTGCTTGTCTGTTTGTTTTTTAATATTCCCTGTATAATAATAGTGTAATTTCCTGAATGTTTGAATTTATACCTTTTTCTAAATTTCAGAAATTTTTTTATTGTTTTCTCAAATAATGTCCTTTAATATCTCTCTTCTGCTCTTCTTAGAAATCAACCACCCGTGTGTAAAACATTCTGATATTGTTCTAGATGCCTTTGATAATTTTTTCATTTGTTTTTGTTTTATTTTTGTTTCTGTATAGTAATTTGAATAATCTCTCTAAACCTATCTTCAAACTCACTAAATTATTTTTTTTCCAATAGGCTATAAGTCTTAATCAATAACTTTTAAATTGTACATATTGCATTTTAAACTCAATTTTCAACTGTAATTTCCATTTGATTCTAGGTGTTTTGTCTTTTCATTTCTTATCATAGTTTCTTTAATGAGTTTCAGCATATTTTTACTAACTGACTTAAATTTATTTGGTAATTCCAAAATCTGGATCATCATGAAGCTGTCTGTCTTATTTTGGTTCAAGTTTTGAGACCCTTACAAGAGTTGTCTGCAGTGTTCAGTCTGCAGTATTTTTAGATATACAGTATATAATTTGTTATTGTTGTGGTGATATCAGGCTTTTATCAGAGAGCAGAATTGTAGGAGATATTGGAGATTTAGAACAAGAAATCGGTTCATGTGATTGTGGGAATTGATTAAGCACGTAGGATAATCTGCGAGTATGAGTGAGATGAAAGTCAAGGGGAACAGGACAAAGCTGCTGTTCAAGGGCATAATTTCTCTTCCTTTTTGAGGAAGCCTCAGACTGCTTTAAATTCTTTCAACTGATTGAATCAAGCCCACCTACATTACACAATGTAATGTTCCTTACTTAACGTTGCCTAATTTGAGGCCTTAATTACATCTGTAGAATACATTCAATCAACACCTCATTAGAGTTTGATTTTTGATTGACTAGGGACTGTAGAATAAACAAGTAGACATGTTAAAAAAAAAAAGCCATCATAAGATTTTGTTCTTTTTTTCACAATTTTAGTTGTTACTTTTGGAAGGGTAAATCTGATAGGAGCTACTTAATTATCACTGAAGAGAAAACTCTTTAATTACTTTTTAATTTTTTTGTTGTTGACATTTTAGCTTTCTTGGCTTTGCTTTGTTCTCCATAGGATCTTACCCTTATTTTGCTCTTTTCAAATTAATCTACATTTTGTGATTATTTTATTTGTTGATTCTTATATGCACTAAGCTCTTCAGCTTTGTTTATATCTCATTTTCTTTTTAAAAAGTTCCCTATTTTCTCTTTTAGTTCTATATATCTGAATTTTAATTTCTGTTTTGTGTTGTTGATTCATAAGTTGATTTTATTCATTTAGTTCTTTTAATTTATTAGAAAATTACTACATAAAATATATTTGCAATATTTGGCAGCATTTTCATATGAGGTAGCTTGTCTGCTCTTTGCTTTTCATATTTTCTATTGTGTAAATATGCCACAATTTATTAATTTACTCACCTTTTGAAGGTAATCAGACATTTTCTGGATTTTAGTGTTATGAGTAGTTCTGCGCTTTAGGCTATAACATCACTATTAACTAATTCAACAGGAACTACAATATATATTGATTTTTTTTGACATTATCTTTTAGTAAATATATTATTTTCAGTATTACAAAGAAACATAACAACTTCAGAGAAATGTTTTAGCATTTAATATTCAATGACTACAGTTTTAATGTTAATGTGTAACTATCTGTAAACACGAAAATATTTAAACAATTTATTTCTATTAAGACCTTTATAAACAAATATATTTTGTGAATTAATTTATGAAATTTTCTCTGTATTTTCTAAACTTAATAATGTTAATTTAGTTTATATATTTCTCATACTTAATTTTCCAAAAAAATTTACTTTATCTTACTGTAATCATAACTGTAAAAAAAATCCTGAAGTTCTTAAGAAGAATTTCCTTCTCAGTAGTTGGACTCACTATAGTTACATATTCCTTTGTATTTACTTTACAAATGTAAAAAACTTTGATTTTGATTTAAATATTTATTGGAAAAGTTAACCATTAACTTTTGTTATGAGCACTGTAGAAATCAAAATATGGCATTTGAGAAATAAAATATACCTTTTCAAAGCTCAAGTGAAGTTGATATCAAATATAGATTTAGAAGTTTCCTTTATTCACTAGAAAACACTCTATTTATTAAAATTATTTGGAATAGTAAAACACAATTTTGAAATCTGGTTTGCACTGTAGGCCAGCATTTTCTCATGATTAGTAATTTACACAAAGTACTGTAAAACATAAAAGTTTTGTTGCTATGCAAACAGGGTATCTTGTTATAATATATTTGAACAAATTACAACCATGTGTAATTTCCATTGTATAGTTTATATTTAAATAAAAATTAATTAGTCAAAAAGTTAATAAAAACATAATATTTTCATGACTGAGCTTTAGTTATCATAATTTTTGTGTATTAACTTAATGACTAGAAATAATTAAGTAAAACTAGTTAAATCCTACATGTTAGGGATTATAATATTTGGTTGAATGTCCAAGATAAAAATCCCAACATTCATAAGAGCTATTTTCAGTTTTATAAAACAACTAATAGTTTGAAGCAATATATTTGCCTTTCTTTTTCACATAATATAAAATTTCAAAAGAATTAAATCTCACATTTTAATAGCTATGCTTTGATATGTATCTGTTCATGAATGGCTGTAACAAATTGTTTCTTATTATGATTTGAATATGTGCTTGAATCTGCTAAATTAGACAATTCAGATCTTAAGTTCATTCATTGCATGGGGATGTGCGCAAGGAGGATACAAGTCATCTATATTATTATACCTACAGCATTTTACATTATACTTAAATACTGCAAGTATAATTTAATCAACAGTCATCCAGTATTGTCTACTGTATGATCTTTTCTTCTCAAGCATATCCAAATTTTTGAAACTTTAAATAATTATTTTCTGTTAGCTCTTAATATGAACTCTTCCTCTGTTGCTTTAAGAGATTCTCTCCCACTGGGTATGGTCACAACATGGCTGTAATCCCAGCTACTCAGGAGCCTGAGGCAGGAGAACACAGGAGTTGGAAACCAGCCTGGACAACATAGCAAGACCCCACATGAAAAACAAACTTTTTTAAAAAAGATACTCTCAATAAAATCTGGAACCTTTCTGGAATTCACTCTAGGGCACTCTCAGAAATTTTTCTTCTCTCTGTTAGATATTTTTTAATCACAGTCATTTTCTCTGTTCTATTTACTCTGAAACGTTTTGCATGTTTAACACTTGCATCTTTCATTTAGATCCTGAGAATGACTGTCAAAAACCTAGATTTGTGTTTCATAATTGGTCAGCACTTCATCAGATTGATAAGTCTCTTTCAGCAGCCTATCCAGAATATGTAATATTAATTATTACACATAATAATCACATATAATTGTACACACAATTTTAGTTTAGTTTTTTTTTTTTTCCTTTGGTTTGCTTTTCTACCAATACAATTTTTAAAGAGTCTGGTCTTTTTCCTGATTTTTCTAAAGAAACCTAATTTTTAGAGAAATATTATTTTGGGCACTAGTTCTTTAAATCTATTTCTTAGACTTTGAATTCAAAATACTTTACTGATTTTTTAAAATTTCAACCTCCTAAATGAAATATTACCTATTTAATAAAAAAGAAACATGAATACATACATCCAATACTTTAAATTATCCCCTAAACACTGCTTTCAATGTATCCCACAACATTTGATAAGCTGTATTTTCATTTTCATTTAGTTTGAGTATTTTTTAAATTTCTTTGGAGACTTCTTATAATCTGTTTTCCTTAGTAGTATGTGATTTAATCTCCAAATATTTGAGGATTATCTAGCTATTATTCTGTTATTGATTTCTAATGTAATTCCATTGCGGTCTGAGGACATGTTTTGTATGATTTCTATTCTTTCATTTATTTTAAAGTATTTTTATGGCCCAGAATGTGGTCTTTCGTGGTAATTATTACTTGTAATCATTAGAAACATGTGCATTCTACTGCTGTTATTTGTGAAGTTGTTGATAAATATCAATTAAATCAGGTTGATTAAAGGGACAATTCAAGTCAACTATATTTTACTGACTTTCTGCCTGCTTATCAATTTTGAAAAGGGTTGTTGCAACCTCAAGTATAATCATGGATTTGTCTATTTCTCCTTGCTGTTTTATCAGTTTTTGCATCAGATATTTTCACCTCTGTTGGTAGGTTCATTCACATCAAGAATGATGATGTCTTTTTGAAGAACTAACCCCTTTTTGATTATGTAACATCCCTGTTGATAATTTTCTGTTTGCTAAAGTCTGCTTTGCTTTGTCTGATATTAACATAGCTACTCTGGCTTTTTGTCTTATTAATATTAGCATGGCACCTTTTCCTTTATTCCTTTAATACTATTTGTAATTTTTTTTTAATGACGTAGAATTGGATAATTTTTAAAATCTATTCTTCCAGTTTCTATTTTTTAATTAATATGGTTAGATCATTGATATTTAAATTTGTATTGCAGTTGTTAAATGTTTGCTATCTTTGAATATTTTTATTCATTACACTTGCTATTCTCTCTCTTTGTAGTTTTACTTGTGCATTATTATAAGATTGCATTTTAACTTCTGTTTTAGTATGTCAACTTT
This sequence comes from Cebus imitator, assembly GCF_001604975.1. Classification (NCBI taxonomy): domain Eukaryota; kingdom Metazoa; phylum Chordata; class Mammalia; order Primates; family Cebidae; genus Cebus; species Cebus imitator. The sequence goes on along the minus strand of NW_016107355.1, from coordinate 4,764,741 downwards.
ACTTATTTTACAATATTTCTTAGTGATTTCCAGTATATGTATCCAATCAAAGCCTAGTCACAAATAATATATTAAGCTTCACATGTAAGTAATGTATATTATAAGGGAGTAATCCCAATTCCTCTCTGTCATTTCTTATAATATTGTTGTCATTCACTTTATTTATATATGTCATAATTATGTAATATATTACTACTGTTAATATTTTTAAGTTATTTAGATCAACAAAATATTACAAAAATAAAATATTGTTTTACCTTCCTTTATTCCTTCTCTGATTCTGTTTCAAGTGTGAGTTTATGAACTATACCGTTTTTGTTTTTACTAAAGGTCTCCCAACACACTTTGCACAGCAAGAAATTTGAGAAATTAAACTGGCAGTTTGTTATCTGTTTTTTAAAAGTTAATGCAACAAGGTCCATTTCTTGTTCACACTGAAAAATAATTTTGCTGTATGTAGAATTCTAAGTTGATAAATTCTTGCTCAATTCTCTTATTTGCAATGCTTGTGAAGAAAAGTGTAACATAATTCTTTCCCTTGCTCTTCTATACCTAAGGTTTTTCTTCCTCTATTTGATTGAACATTTAAAAATTTTCTCTATTATTATTATTAATTTTTATTTTTGCAATTTATACCTGATATACTATACACAGGTGCAGAGTTTTTAGTATTTGCCTGTTTGGTTATACTCTGAGTTCCATCTATGGTTTGGTTTGACATTAAATTTGCAAAAATCCCAGCCATTATTACTTAAAACATTTCCTCTCCTTATTTCTCTTTTTTTTTTTTTTTTTTTTTTTTTAGCTTTTATTTTTGGTATTTCCATTATCACTACATTACCTATTGCAATTATCCTACTATCTTTGAATATTCTGTTCTATTTTTTAGTTTTTTTAAATTTATTATACTTTAAATTTTAGGGTACATGTGCAGATGTGCAGGTTGTTACAGGGGTATATATGTGCCATGGTGGTTTGCTGCATCCATCACCCCATCATCTACATTAGGTATTGCTTCTAATGCTATCCCTCCCCTAATCCCCCACACCCTGCTATCCCTCCCCTAGCCCCCTGATATAGTTCTATTTTTAAAAATTTGTTTTTATTTTTGTGTTTCAACTTCAGTCATGTCTACTAATATTTTAAGGACATCAATTCAGTGGTGCTCAGTCTACTGAGGAACATATCAAATAAATTCTTCATCTCGATTACAGGTTTTGTTTGTTTGTTTGTTTTTATTTTTTTCAGACCCATACTGACTGAATTTTTGTTCGTTTTTTAATGGCATCTCCTTGTGACTCCTTTGTGGAATTTGTACCTCTCTTGTTCTTGAAGGCTGTCTACTTTTTCCATAGAGCATTTAATATTAAAATTAGTCCATTTATATCCCTAATCTGATGACTTCAAAATCCCTGTTGTACCTGAGTCTGGTTCTATTGGTTTATTTTTTTCTTCAGACTATGAATTTTTTTGAGTTTTAGCATGTTTTATAGTTTTTTTGTTGAAAACTGAGCATGATGTATCTGGTAATGGGAACTGAGTTAAATAGGCCTGTGGTGTGGGTTTTATGTTACCTTGGCTAGGAGTTAGGCTCCTATTTCTGCTGTAGCAGTAGGTGTTAGAGGCTTTAATTTCTTCTTACATACTTTTTTTTCTTCTTTGATATCACTGGGATTCCCTAAAAACTTCCCTTTTATAAAAAAGTTTTGCCTTTTATAGCTCTTTCAGCTGTATCAGCAGCTGAAATGCAATGATACTGGAGTTCTGTTCATAGGGTGATATGGTCGAATGGGAGTGAAGCATTCTGTAATACTATGATAAATCTTAGTTTTTAGTAGGCCTGTATTACTGGACCTAATCATCACAAATATTTTTCATTTTTTTTCCTCCCACCTTAGTTGAGAAAGTAAGGCTAGAGGGGTTGGAATTGGGTAAGGCTTCAGCAAGGTCTTTGACTTTGTTGAGTGGGCCTTTGCCACAAAGACTGCTCAGGGTGTATTCAAAGCGGTTACTTTTCCAAAGAGTATTCTTAGCCCTTTTCATTGTGAAAACAGGTGGGGTTCCTAGAAGACAAATTCATGAAAGATTGAAGGAAAAAAATCTAAGACAGAGTTCCAGAAATTTCTCTTTCACACTAGTCCAAACTCTTTTAATCCTCTATAGGATTAAATCCTAGAAGATTAAAATCCTCTAGAACTATAAACTGGTAGGAACACTACCAATCTTCTAGGGGAGCTGATCTCAGATCTCTGGGATCTCCATCTTGGTGATGGTAGTTTGCTCTGTGACTTACATTTGCTGATAGTTTTCAGACAAATTATTGAGTTTCCGTTTGTTCAGTTTTTTCTTGGAATAAGGACAAGAGTGACGAGTCAAAGTCCTTTAGGCATCTGACTAAAATTGGAAGTTATAACATCCATTATTTTTTCTTCCCCTCCCTTTGATCAATTCATGACTCAGCTGTGGTTGAAATTCTGCTCCTGGTCTTTGAATTTCAAAATTACATTTAAACATAATATCATTAAAAGAACAGACCCAATTTAAGAGATTATGCCTATGGCTGACTAAATACTCTCTAGGCAGTCACAGGAATGCATGTATTTAGCTAATCCAGGTCCTTTCTTACCATAAAAATCAGCAGCTCAAAACAGGAAGAAAATAAAATGAATTTTGAAATTGCTAAACAGCTAACCTAAAGCCTAGACCTCTATTTATCAATTTATACTCTTATAATATATTCAGAGGTTATAATGAAAAAAAATCTTGAGAAATTTTAATGTAAATCTCTTTACCTTTTCTACCTTGACCAAGGATAAATTTTCATAATTATCCCTTGGATCCTAAGGCTTTTCATTTATTATTTGTTGACTACATCACCATCTTTTGTAATTCCATTTTGATTTGCATTTATTTGCAATGTTTGTGCTATCTATGAACCATCTATGAGCAGAAGCTGAATAATTTTTTATTGTTCTTATTCTAATGTATCTCATATATCAGAAAAGCAAGTATGCCTTATTAATGTCCTTAAATGTAATGCATTTCTAGAGAGCACTGCTTTTATGGCTTTGAATTACTTTGATTTAGAGGGTTTAAAATGAATTGCATATGATGTAACATAGTTGAAAGTGTCTATGTATGTAGAAAAGTTTCTGAATTAATTCACCGTAAATGTTAATATTCTAGCTAAAGAGAACGAACTTTTTGCCAAATAAACAGAAAAAAATATGGTATATCTTTTGACAAAGGGTTAGAAAAATTAGAATCATTTAATTGCAAGCAAAAACATGTATGGCATATGACATATAATTTCTTAAGTATAGATTAATTCTGTGTACAAACTTCCATTATATAAATTAATAAATTTCTTTAATATCCCGTTATTGAACAATTTATTTTGGCATAAGATGACACCAGAGAATATTTTCAAATGAACCTCCATAGTTTCTAAAATATTAATAAAAATAAAATTTCAAAATGTTGCTTGTGATGAAATTTCAAATATTTGGAAAGTTTGTTAAGTTACCTTGTTCTACCTACTTGTTATGCTAACTATGTCCTTTGATTATAGATGTATGGGGTTCTTTAACATGATTTTTAAAAATTCATTTCAATTTATACATATAGAGTAAACTCATATGTAGAAGAAATACATCAAACAAATTTTTCATTAATTTTATATTATTCAGGTTGAACCCATTGTATTTTTGCATAATAATTGACTAAATATATTAGTATCTTATAGCTCTTTTATTTTTACTGCTAATAATAATAAAAATAATTGATATATTAGATGTTTTGTATGTATTAAATCACTGAATCTCTCTGCAACTTTAGGAAATAGTTTATATTAAACCCATTTTGTAGATGATAAAATTGACTTAGATAAGTTAAATAGCTGCCCAAATCTTCATATACACTAAATATCAGAATTAGGCTTTATCTCAGAACTCTTTGACTCCAAGACACAGGAAATTAAGCACTATTATACATTCTCTATTTCTCAATGTAATGAAATTCCACACATCTTAAATATCTTAAAAGTCAACACTTGTCTTACATTAAAACAAAGTACATCAGAAAAAGTTTATTGTCTTTTTAAGTATTATTTGGAAAAAAAACCCTTAACCATATACATATATATTTAAAACTACCTGGAATATATTTTCAATAATAGAAATTCAAATGAAATAATGCTATGGTCTGAATGTTTGTGTCTTCTTCAAATTTATATGTCCCAATCTTAACCTTAAGGTAATGGCATTAAGAGGTAAGTATTGTGGGAGGTAATCCACTGAAAGGGACATCTCATTAAGTAACCAATGAGATTAATGCCTTATTAAAGAGGCTATGGGAGCTCATTTGCCCCTTCTACAATGTGAAAATGCAGCAACAAGGTGCCAACTGTGAAGCAAAGATCCCTTACCAGACAATGAATCTCCTGACCCCTTGATCTTGGACTCTTCAGCATCCCAAACTGTGATAAATTTCTGTCATTTATAAATTACTCAGTCTATAGAATTTGTTATAGCAACACAAATGGACTTGAAATATTAGATTACAACAATTCTCACATTACAGTTGTTTTCCTTTTCTTTGTCTTTTTTGTTTTTTGAGGTTGTAGCCATAGCAAAGTTTATATAGTATAAACCAGAAATAAAATTCTAAGACCCTCAACCAACGGATGGACCCTCCCCTTGGCCAAGGGCATTCCAAAGTTAACCTTAAAATGTAGTTCAGGCCATGATGGGTATACCCTAGTCCCTTTGGAATTCAGGCACAATTGACCAGCATTAACATCAAAACACCCTAAGACTGATAGAATAGACTCTTTAAGTCTCATCAGGAAAATTTATAATCTATTCTGTCTGAAGTCTGCTACATAAAGCCTTCATCTGTATAACAAGAACATTGATCTCCATAACCCATTATCTTAACCTGGACTCTCCCTTCTTTTGATGCCAGGTCTTTAGAAAATAACTCTTTCAACCAATTGCTAACCAGAAAATTTGTATCCACATACAGCCTAGAAGTCACAACTTCCACTTGTCCTGCCTTTCTGGACTGAACCGATGTACATCTTACATGTATTGATTGATGTTTTCTGTCTCCCTAAAATGTGTAAAACCAAGCTGTAGCCTGATCATCTTGGGTACATATTCTCAGAATATTGTACGGCTGTGTCATGGGCCAGCAGTTCCAAACCTTTTGGAACGAGGGACTGGTTTCATGGAAGACAATTTGTCTACAGACTGTGGGGGTGGGAATGGTTTTGGGATAATTGAAGCACATTATGTTTATTGTGTGCTTTATTTCTATTATTATTATGTTGTGAGATATAATGGAATAATTATACAACTCACCATACTGTAAATTCAGTGGGAGTCTTCTTGCAACTAGATAGTCCTGTAACTGCCCACTGGGTTCACCTTGCCCACTGCTTAGACAGAATCAATTTCTCAAGACAGGAGAATTGTAATAAAGAGTAATTCACACAGAATGGCTGTACATGAGACTGGAGGCTTATTATTATTCAAATCAGTCTCTTCAAGTATTAGGGGAGCATACTTTTTAAGGACAACTTGGTAGGTGGGGTGAAGTCAGTGAGGCAGGAGTCCTGATTGGTTAAGAATGAAATTCTAGGGACTGGAAGCTGTCTTGTTGAGCTGACTCAGTTCCTGGGTGGGGGCCACAAGATCAGATGAGCCAGCTTCTTGATCTGGGTGGTGCCAGCTGATCCCTCAAGTACAGAGTCTGCAAAATGTCTCAAGCACCGATCTTAGGAGCAGTTTAGGGAGGGTCCGGGTCTTGCAGCCTCCAGCCACATGACTGCAGAACCGTAATTTCTAATCTTGTTGCCAATGTTAGTTCTACAAAGGCAATCTAGTCCCCAGGCAAGAAGTAAGTCTGCTTTGGGAAAGGGCTGTTATCTTCTTTACTTTAAAGTATAAACTAAGTTTCTCCCAAAGTAAGTAGCCTATGCCCAGGAATGAACAACGACAGCTTAAAGGTTAGAAGCAAGATTCAGTCAATTAAGTTACATCTCTTTCACTTTCTCAGTCATAATTTTGCAAAGGCAGTTTCAATCCTATCTCGGGGTGTTGGAATACAGTGACAGATCATCGGGCATTAGAGTCTCGTAAGACGCACGCAACCAAATCCCTTACATGCACATTCACAATGGGACTTGGGCTCCTGTGAGAATCTAATGCTGCCACTCTTCTGACAGGAGGTGGAGCTCAGGCAGGAATGTGAGTGATGTGGAGAGGCTGTAAATACAGATGCAGCTTCCTTTGCTTGCCTGTCCCTCACCTCCTCCTGTGTGGCTCAGTTCCTAATAGGCCATGGGCCAATACTGGTCCATGGACCAAGGGTTGGGGACCTCTGTCATGGGTCATTGGTCATTCATATTTGACTCAGAATAAATATCTTCAAATATTTTACAGAGCTTGACTATTTTTTCATCAATAGTAAAAATATGAGACTTTTGAGTTAGGTAATATTCTAATTCTATATCAATGTCTATTAATCCATAGCTAGGTAAGTTAGACATATTTCTTATTGCCTCTGTGTCACCATGTTTTCAGTTTTTAAGGTGTTTTTAGATTTTACTTTTCACCTGTGTTCTATGGTTACCAACTGCATCACATGATGGTCCTGAGGATTAAATGAAACCGAAGGCAATAAGGTAAGCATTCAGTGAATACTTATTTTCTTTCTTTCTTTTTTATAAGGCAGGAAAATTCAATGCACTGAGAGTATGTATATATTTTTTTTCTTCCTTTACTTCTGCTTTGGTGAAAATAATTATAGATGAGATCCATGTTCTCATCATGGTTAGGTTTAACATGTTATGTGATACATACAGTAAATAAGGTCATTCTTTCTATAGATATTGTGGATAACATTTCAATTTGTTTTCATATAAATAATACATACATTCATACATATTTAGTATTTGTATGTGTATAAACTTATGTTCTAAGTAACATGTTAATAACTGAAATTTTGAATCATCTTGTGCTACATATAGAATAATAAGGGCAATAATGTTTCAAAAGCCACAGCATAACTGACTGCATATTATTCAGCTCCATAGACATGACCCAAGAGAATGATACTCTTGTAACAACCATGCAATAGGCTAAGTGACTTTGAGAACACAGAAGATGCGAAATGACCATGAATTACATTGCTAGAAATGTTTCATTATCCTCATAATGAAACAGAACGGAATAGGATTTATAATGAATGCAAAAACCACAGTTCTTCATGTTCTTTGTTATTAATATGAATGAGACATAATGAACAGCAAATTTGTCTTAGAAATACTGGGGTCACTAAAATAATTTCTGAAACATCATGCAGGTAGATGTTTGATAGTTTTAACAAGTTGTGAAAGTTTCTAGTTATGATCTATTATGATTTATTTTCCTACTGAGATATTCCTAATGATTATTCAACATATCATATGTCATTTTAGAAACCTGATTAAAAACTCCAACTACCTATATTAGTCTCTTTTCACGCTGCTGATTGACATACCTGAGACTAGGCAATTTACAAAAGAAAGAGGTTTAATTGGACTTACAGTTCCACAAGGCCTCACACACACATGGCAGAAGGCAAGGAGGAGCAAATCACATCTTACATGGATGGCAGCAGGCAAAGAGAGAATGAGAGCCAGGTGAATCAGGTTTTCCCTTATCAAACCATCAGATCACATAGATACTTATTCACTGCTATGAAAACAGTACAGGAGAAATTTACCCCCATGATTCAGTCATCTCCCAGAGGTTCCCTCCCACAATACATGGAAATTATGGGAACTACAAGATGAGATTTGCGTGGAGACACAGAGCGAAACCGTATCATTTGGCTCTTGGCCCCTTCCAAATCTCATATCTTCACATTTCAAAACCAGTTGAGGCACTCCTCTTTCCAGGTCTGTGAGGGGCATGGTTTCAAAGGCAGGAGTCTTTCATCTCCACACCTCCATCCACAAACCAGAGGGGTTTCAAATGTAAAGTTCTTTATCAGGGTTTCCCGCAGGCAGTCTAGGTAGAGAAAGTCAGGTGAGTCTCCTTTGTCCCAAAAAACATGGAAAGCTCTCAGAGGAGGGGCTCTGTAACTCAGAGTTGTGGACCAAGCAGCCAATCCGTTATCAGAGTCAAAGATCCCTCACTCCAGAAGAAGTTTGAAAGAACTCCTCTCATTTGTCAAGAATATGAATGGGGAGGGAATAACGCAAGGGTTTAAACTCCAGCTGCTCCTACCTTATATGGATTCCTTCTCTGGGTCCCCGCCCATGACAGCCTGGGAGCTGTCTTTCTTTCACTCCCTGTGTGTCTAATAAATCACTATTCCACAAAACTCTTTGGGTCCATGGTATTTATTCTAACAGCAAACTTACCAGGTCTCCAGGCCCACTTTCCCCATTCTTCAGGGTTAGTGAGGTCTTGGTAACTGGGTGCTGCGTACATTCCCCTGGTTACACAATCGTGCCTCCCTAACAGTTCCCCAAAATCTCAACTAATTTCAGCATTAACTCAAAAGTCCACAGTCCAAAGTCTCATCCAAGACAAGGCAAGTCCCTTCTGCATATAAGCCTGCAAAATCAAAATCAAGTTAGTTACTGTCTTTCCTAGATACAATGGGGGGTACAGGCATTGGGTAAATAGAGCCATTCCAAATGGGAAAAATTTGCCAAAACAAAACATGGAAGTCCAAAATCCAGTGGCGCAGTTAAATCTTAAAGCTCCAAAATGATCTCCTTTGACTCCATTTCTCACAACCAGGTCACGGTGATGCAAGAGGTGGGTTCCCATGGTCTTGGACAGCTCCACCTCTCTGGCTTTACAGGGTACAAGCTCCCTCCTGGCTGCTTTCATGGGCTGGCACTGAGCGTCTCCAGCTTTTCCAGGCCAAAGGTGCAAGCTGTCAGTGGATCTAAAATTCTGGGGTCTGGAGAATGGTGCCCCTTTTCTCACAGAACCACTAGGTATTGCCCCAGTGGGGACTCTGTGTGGAGCTCCAACCCCATATTTCCCTTTCGCACTGCCCTATCCAAGGTTCTCCATGAGTGTCTTGTCCCTGCAGCAACCTTCTGCTTGGGCATCCAGATATTTCCATACATTCTCTGAAATCTAGGCAGAGGTTCCCAAACACCAGTGTTTGACTTCTGTGAGCTCACAGGCTCAACACCACATGGAAACTGTGATGGCTTGGGACTTCCACCTTCTGAAGCCACAGCCTGAGCTCTATTTTGGTCACTTTCAACCATGGCTGGAGCACCTGAGTTGCATGGCACTATGTCCCTAGGCTGTACATAGTGCTGACACCCTGGGCTTGGCCTAGGAAACCATTGTCTCTTTGGCCTCTGGAGATGGGATTTGGGTGGGGACACAGTGTCAAACCATATCACTACCTATTAAAATTCTTAAGTGTTTTGAGCTATTATTTATTCCTTACTTGTATTTTTACCTTATGTAGAAGAAATATACTTTTTAATCAAGGAAATAAACAAGAGAACTTGTTCTATTTATATTTGAATTCCTATGACATCATATCTCTCTCTTTCTCTGTTAGGCTCTACCTCTCTTTCTCTTTCTCTTCCTAATTTTGTTCTTTTCTTTTTTTGTCAGGATGAGTTTTTATTTATACCCAATATTTCTTAAATATTAGAATGTAAAATTAACTTTAATCATCTTCACATGCTCCTAATAGAAACTAACTCCAAAGTGGTAATCAACATACTTTTATATTTTTATTCAAGATACTTGTGTAAGGTTAGATCAAGTTGTTTGAACTTTAGCCAAAAGAAATCACAAATATTATGCTTTATTTTTTATATTTTTAATTTAATGTTTATTATTCCTCTCAAATCTCACAAAACCTGCCACAATGTTCAGATGGAAATTGAGGTTTATGGTAGAATTCTCTAGTCTACATAATAATAATGTGACATATTACTTTATCAATCATTTTCATGAATAAATATTTCATCAACTTTTCAGACATTATCCTTGAGATGCTTATTTAATGTCTACTTTGCTGCCACCCATCTTCATATACCAGCACCATGTCTATAAATAAACATGTGTGTGAGTGCAGATGTTTTTATATTGCAGGAACTTACTATTTCAGAACAGTATCATACCTGCATCAAAGGTTGTATTTGCATATCCTAGCCAGGCTTCAAAGAGAATGAACTAAAAATCTGCCAAATATTATGGACACATTCAATAAAGAACTATTTCACATCAGTGATTGGACCCTTTAAGGCAGCTGCCAACATGATCATGGATGGTTTCATAGAAGTCCTGCAATGCTAAAGAATCCTTAGCTCTTGCATTAGTTTTCATCAAAGTATAACTGCCTAGTGGGTTTTTTTTTTTTTTTTGCCCCCTTTCCAGATAAAGCTGATTTATCAAGGTAGGGGAATTGCAATAAAGAAAGAGATTAATTCACACAAAGCCAGCTGAACAGAATGCCGGAGTTTTACTATTGCACAAAATCTGTGTCCCAGAAAATTTGGGGGCTGGGTTTTTTTAATGATAGTATGGGGTAAGGGGTGGGAGTGGCTAGACATTGGGTATTTGCTACTGATTGATTGAGGGTGCAATCATAAGAGTGTGGAAAATGGTCCTCCTGTGCACTGAGTCTCTTCTAGGTGGAGCCACAGGAGCAGTTGGCAGGTCCAAGTGGAGCCATCAGTCATCAGACAGGAAAACTGAAAAGACATCTCAAAGGGCCAGTCTTAGGTTCCACATTAGAGATGTCATGTTCAGAAGTAATTGGGGAATTTACATATCTTGTGACCTCTGGAATAATAATTGGAAACTGCTTTTATACACCTTAGCAGAATTCAGGCTCCTCTATCCTCCTAGTGTGGTGGTGTCTCATTAGCTTTACAAAGCTGATAGAGTTTTGGGGGAAGGGCTTTATGATTTAAACTATAAGCTAAATGTCTCCCCAAATCAGTTTGGCCCAAGGCCAAGAATAATTAAGGACAGTTTGGAGGCCAAAGGCAAGATGGGGGTTGGTAAGATGAGATCTTCTTCACTGACATAATTTTCTGTTATAATTTTTAAAAAGGTGGCTTTTATGATAACCCATAAAAAAGATGCAGATTTTAGATAGTAGCGTATGCTTACTTTGATCACAGAATCTTCTCTAGTTGTTCAGTAAATATCTTGTGGGACACTAATCAACCAGTTTAAAGAGGCAAATCAAAATTCTCAAATTGTTCTTGGATATTGGGAAGCAGAGTATAACCTTGAAAAGGAACCTTACAAATAATATCAGTTCCCACCCCCCAAACTTCTAATGCAGAAGAGAAGGCCTTGCAACACTCTATTCCAAAAGAGTAATTGTTACTAGATTATGCATCAGCCAGATTCTCCTGGAGAGGTAAAAAGCTCAGGCATCAGGAAAAGACAGGCTCCTGGGATGATTCATCAGCAAATTCTTTGCTGGCGTCTCATAAACAAGAACATGCCAATTGTAACTTTATGGCTACAGTCTTAGTCTAGGTATGAATGGACTCTGAAAATGTCCAGTAGAAGCTTATCTTCCCAGAGGTAGAACAGAGTCCAGACTCCCTCTTTTACCTTCGTAGAGAGGTCTGCATAACTGACTCTTTACTCCATTTCTCTCTTCAGTAATTCACCTTATCTTACGAGGTATTAACCTAACCACCTACCTCCCCACTTCCTATCTGCCTTCCTCTTCCTCTCATTTAAAAAAATGTATACCTTTGAAAACTTCTTTAGAAAAACAAGCACAGATTTGTCTGTGGCTTGTGTATTTCCTGGGAATAGCCCAAAAGTGGCTTAATAAATCCCCATGATCGAGTCTTATGCCTTAGTCACTCATTTCCATTGTCATCCTTAATGTAAAGAGAAATTTGAAAGGCCAGTTAAATAATTATACACGCATTTTATTTTTTGCTTAATTTCGTTATTTTTTTTTTCTTCCTTCCTGAGGCCAACTAAATTTGATAACAAAGGATGTAAGTAATATTCTATAATAGCTACAGAGCTAGTTTAGGACAAATCAGCTTTAACGCCCTTTCCTAAACCCTCAGAAGAAAGACCTGTCACTAGTTCACATTTGGTGGAAGAAAATATAATCAGCAAGTAGTTCAACATCATTAAAGTAATGATAATTGTAAAACAATCGTGCTGGGCCAGATAATGTTTACACACAGATGACAGTAGATATTCAAATGTACTATCAGAAGACAGTAGCACCTTTGAGGGCCAAATGAACACGTTCAACTCATTTGCAAGCAGTCGGGATCACTAACATTTAAAAAATGAAAACAAAGCAGAGCATTAGGAGCCCTGTAACTGGAAATAAGACGATTCACTCTAAATATACACTTGCCTAAAATGTAGCCTAAAATTCAGAGCTTCTAGCAATGCCTGTCCTTGAAAATATAGTTCAGAAAAAGAATCCAGTCTTTCACGCTCACCTGACAGGGTAATTATGAATGACTTCTGAAAACATTAAATGATGAACATGATTAGTTGCTAAATAAACACTTTGCCAATTGAATTGAATTGAATTACTAAAATCTCTAGTTGGACTCATTACAAGAGATGCTGATATCTTATTGAAATCCTATCTTTACAGTAAGCACATATACGTATATGGTGGCTGTTTTAGAATAAGGAGATGCCAAAAAGCTAAACTTAAAATAATACTACATAGTAGAAAGAGTATTTGAAACAGTATCAGGAAACTATGTTTTGCCATTACTGAACTTGCTTCTTAACTTACTTTATTTCACTTTCCTTAACTGCAAAGTGATTTTTACTAATTGTACTGTTATGAAAATCATGACAGCTGGATTTCCTGGTTCCCACACTGGGAGTCAAACCTGGGCCACCTGGGCAAATACCAGAAGTCCTAACCACTAGGCCACCACAGAAGCAAATTAGCTATAGTCAGAAATTAGACTCTTGGTCTTTGTAACCCAGAAGAATGGGGAAAGGGGCTCCAGAGGTGCATAAGTGTTACAGATTAAATAGAACTGGTGGACCCAAAGAGTGTTCAATAGTGCAGTTTATTAGGCAGAGTGAAAGGACAGCTTCCACACCTGTAGAAAGAGATCCAGAGAGGATTCCAACCCAGGTAGGGGTGGTTAGAGCTTTTCACCCTGAGATATTCCCTCGTCATTCATGTTGTCGTCCAATGAGAGGGATTCTTTCAAATTTCCTCTGGATTGATTGATCTTTGACTCCATTACTGGACTGGTTACTGTTTTATAACCCTGAGTCACCGAGCCCCTACCTCCGAGAGCCAGGGGTGGGAAAATAGAAACAAAGGCCGTACCTGGCCTACCAGAGGCGGGAAAGTAGGAATAAAGGGCCCTAGCTGGCCAGAGGCTGGAAAATGGAAACAAAGGTCCCTAGCCAGCCAGAGGCAGGAAAACCGGAGAATTCCTGCACTTGAAACAATGCCCTAGCTGATCCTGGGGAGTCCCTCTAACACAGTCCCTCACTGTGATCTCTCCGTGTTCTTCCAGCATTAAATTATGATTCCTGAGATAGTTTCAGTCACATCATAACAAATTTCACAATTACAGGAAGAGTTCATCTGAATAAAAATAAGAATAACATTGATTATTTGTGTTGATATCTAATAGTAATAATCAAAAAGACCCTTGAGGATTAGTTTGGTGGCTTTTCTTTCACCAAACAGTTAATTAACAAAATAGAGTCACTGCAATGTGTACTGATGAGAGCAAGATATTTTTAAGACATAGATGGGACCTATTCTGATCATATACTGAGTTATTGAAAACTATACAACACATACATTATGAAAAAATTCACTTAAATAATTATAATCATTTTACATCTTATATCTTACTGCATTCAGGTAATCCCCTCTGATAATTTCCTGAGTAATGAAGATGCTAAAGAGCTACAATAGAAACATATTTGATCTATTATTTTGAAAGAAATGGAACAATAAAATTTAGGCAAATATTTGGCAAAGGTAAACTACTAGATGAAGAGAGCAACAGACTTTTCCTCACCTCCTTCCTCTCTCCCTTGGGTACAGAAATATGTTTCTTGGGGATAAAGTATCATCCTTAGGTAGAAAAATCATAGAAAAATATCAAGGATTTGCATGGGTTTCTGGATGGGAAAAAATACTAGCAAGAGAGGCTTTGGGTAATTTACAACTATTTCCTCCGTAGCTGACATCAGAGACAGATTCACTCAACACACATTGCAGTCCCCTTATACCTGCTTCATTTTACTGTAAAGACCAGGGCAACTACAGAAAGAATAATAGAAGTTCCTGGTTTTACTTCCCTGAGGTGGTTGCTGAGTGGATAGTTTCACTATCTGAAAGTTGCTGCTGGTTATTTGCAAGCTTGCTTTACAGATGGATGTACTTGACACTCTAGGGATGTTATGGGTATTGATCCTGGTAGTTTCAAACTCTAAGGTTTGGCACAGATTCATGATGTCTGAACCAATTGGTAACTGCAGACTTTCAGTACATTAATTGATTGTAGTCTTATAATAGGGCCAACTTTCTTATCACTGCTCTCTTTCTTAGTGAATAGACATCGTAAAGCAGAAAAGGAATGTATGGTATGTGTATGTGTATGTGTGGTCTGGAGCAAGGGTGCAGAGTAAAGGAGTAACATAAAAAAGACAGAGACAAATAATAATACAGAAATAAGTTAAGGGCATTTATATTAAAACCATTTAGCTAAAATAGTGTTGTCTATTTAAGCATCATTGCTAATATTGTAAAATAGGATTAAAGTACAAGATTCATGGAAGTGAAACATTGTATCTGCTTAATTCGACCAATTAAAATGGTTTTCAATGTTTACAGGTCTAATTTTTAATATTCATTGTCTCTAAATTTTCACCAAATTTTGTGGCACTAAAAAAAATTGTCCTTAGAAAAATCCATGCTATTTTAACACTTGTTCAAAAACAAGCAAATATATGGATTAATTTCTAGATGTTTTATTTTTGCTGTGTTTTGATGGTATGATTTCCTATATAATACCAAGGGAATATGCAAAATATGAGATTGTGAGATTTTAAGCCTGTTTATAGAAAAATGTATGGATTAATGTTGTGAGGGGCGTACAAAAAGAGTATAAAATTATGAACAAAAGTTTGGCAGATGGAGCTGTAATGAGTCACCAGAGGTTAGAAACCATGAAAATGTAGCAGAAGCTATTGGTACAGTTCCGTTAATTTCTCCAGAAGTCCTTATTAGTTCAAAAGTGAAAGGAGAAAGCAGATGGTGACGTTTTGCTTGGTTCAGGAAAAAAGGACAGGAATGATAACAAGACAAAGGAATAAAAAGATGGATACTCTCATCCCTGCAAATCTGAAGCCAAGATTTTCTCTAACTATACTCCTTCTGAGAGGAAACATTTACTATGCAAAACTACTCTCTCCCTGATATCTGAAAAAAAAGTGCATATGATATCAATTTGAGTGAACAAAATGTGGCCTGAGATGACATCTTTAAAAGCTGAGGATTTGTTTATGTTTTTAAATTTTGTAAGCGTGGGACCAGTTCCGTAACAATCTTTCGATTTTTGTTAAATTTTTGAGTTGTTTTTTAAAAAACAAAACAAGGAAGACTTACTGTTGAACTAATTGAACTTTTTCTTGAAGAATCCATTTCCATTTCAGAAAAACACTCCCCAGACTGTAGGTGTTGAAACAACTTTATTTATTTCCCTGAGGGAATCTATGTGAGAAGCTTGGGGCTGAGACCAAGCAGAATTAGAACTGCAGAGAATGAGAATTGATGATAGACTTCAATTTTCTTTTGGGTTTTAGAAAGGACACATTTTGATTTTGGTTTTAATTCCTTTTGTTTCCAAATGAAACATTAAAAATTTCTTCAAGTTGATACAAAGAAATTTTATCTTATTGAATTTTAAGTTATAAAATTTTATCTTTGAGAAATTGAGAAAGTTAAAGCCATGTTCAGATCATTCAATCCTATGTCTGTGGGCGAGTATGTTTGAAACACATATGAATCTAAATTTACTCTGTTGGGAATGCTGATTTTTGCTTAATTGCTTTTCAACTTTGCAACATGAGTAATTTTAGCCGAGGAGTTAACGTATGGATCCTATGCAGCCCTGGTGGAGGACTTGTTTCTGATGAGTGGTTTTACGTTTGTTTTGCTGGAAGCTCATAAAATGTCAATATTCAGGAACTGATATTTAACATAATTTTTCAAGTTAAGCACTCTGAGTTAGAAATAAGTAGGGCATACATTTCAACTTCAAAGCCATGCATAGTATAGCTCATGGTTACAAATTTTCTAGACAGAATGTTTTTAACCTAAAGACCAGGTAGTGATAGAAAGTCTTCTTTTTGGTGGGTTCTTATTTTTTCTTTTGATAGTTCACTTTTTCACTAATTACTAAGCCCTTTGAGGATTCCTGCATCACATGAGGCTTTAAGTTCCANCTGCTTGTTGGTGGGTTCTTATTTTTTCTTTTGATAGTTCACTTTTTCACTAATTACTAAGCCCTTTGAGGATTCCTGCATCACATGAGGCTTTAAGTTCCACTTTCAGCTCCCAAGGGCTCAAATCTCATATCCTTCCTTCAATATGTGTTGAAACTCAGACCCTTTGGTGACTAGAATTATATTCTTTATATCATTCCAGATTAGCCAGTGCATCCTTTTATCTGCAAACTGAACTGGTTTATGTTTTTCTATATTCCTGACACCAAGAGTTTTAATGTAATCTAACTTGATTTGAAACTATGTATTTAAGAAAATGTTAAAATTGCATGTAATATTTCTAGGTATTTGCCTGGGAAATGTTTCTGGCTATCAGGTTAGCAGGCTGCTGGAATCAGCTTTTATTTGAGTATTAATAAATGTTTAAGCTCTTAAAATAGTTTCTTCTATACTAATTAATCTATTTAAGTTTCTTCATGGGAAAATGTTGATAATTGATGGTTTACAAGAAATATTCCAATTATTTTATCTTTCCAAATTGCTTATTATAGAGTTACAGTATATTGTGACATAATGAACAATATTAAGGTTTACTGAGTGCCTCACACATCCTAGACACTGTTGTATGCACGAGGAATATAACGATAAACCAAATAGTGTTTTTCTCTGCCCTTCTTCAGTCTCCATTCTAGTGGGGAATTTATAATTCAAACAAAAAATAAAAATGTAAAGGATTTTAAAAAAATCCTTAAGCTACATTTTGTATTTTTACACATAACAAAATAAGAGTGATTTAAGAAATAAAGACACAAAATTATCTCACAAAAATATACATAAGTAGGCAGGCAAATGTGAGGGCAGGGTTTCAACTATAAATCAAGAACCAGACACTATTTCATCAGTCTTCCATCTTCAATATGCTGCTGAAGGTGTTTATAATAATGTTGATGTTGATGACATGGTTTAGCATGCTTATTGCCTTATACTGTCACTGTTTGAAGAAATCCAAGATAGTGAACTATTTTAGATCATAATCAGTGTTTAGAACATGTATTATGCATTCCTGCAGAGTTTATCCCTAATCATTAAGAAAAAATAATAAATATATTTGACTTTAGAAATCCTATTGACGCTTACGTAACCTGTTCTTAGGGAGCATATTGCTATCCATTTGGATTTCATCATCATAGTTGGGTAGATTGGTAGCAGGATTCATTGTTCATC
The DNA here is from genome assembly GCF_001604975.1 of Cebus imitator. NCBI lineage: Eukaryota > Metazoa > Chordata > Mammalia > Primates > Cebidae > Cebus > Cebus imitator. The sequence continues at coordinate 4,747,036 of NW_016107355.1, read as the reverse complement.
ACTGTTCATCATGGTTCCTCTCCCCTATATTTAAGACAAATTACTAAAATATAGGACCTTTGGTACAGATGCAAGGGAGATGAGATAGTTCACTTGATCCCCTCACGAGATTTGTGAAAGCATGGCTTGCTTTCTCAGTTGACAGTGCTCAAATCCCTTGAGGGGGAGGATCACACAGGTGAGTGGGTGCAGGAGCCAGGGCAAGGGCCTTTGGGCACATGTAGAAACCAACCCCATACATGCCCATGACAGTGTCTAGGGATTTCCCCTGACTTCTGGAGCCCCAGAGAGCATGTGTTACAATGTGCTCCTTTAGTTTTGTCATCTGTGGATGGCTTAAATGTTAAATCAGCTTAGTGCAGAATCAGTGTGACAGCCTCTTGCACCCACACTCAGCTCCTTGTCTGGTGTCCAGGAGGAACGAGCTCTGCAAATCAATTGCAGGGTGGTGAATCGGGTGCTTTTACTGAGCAGTGGAAGTGGCTCTCAGTGGGAAGGGAAGCTAGAAGGGAGATGGAATGGGAAGATAACCTTCTGCTGGAGTTCAGCCATCCCTGGCTGAACTCTTCTCAGAAGTCCCGCTGTCAAGCCATTCCTCCGAGTCAAGCTTCTTTTCTCTAACTTCCAGCTGCTTCTCTTCTCTCCTTCTCCGCCTCTCGCTCTGCACTTCTGCCAGTGGACCTTGGGGTTTTTATGGGTAGAGAGTAGAGGGCAGGCCAGGCCACAGTGGTTTTGGAAAAGGCAGTATTCATGTGGGAAAACAGAAATGCATGTTTTTATTTAGGCCACCGTCCAAGCTTGAGGGTGCATCTCTCATGAGGGACTTCACCTTTTTCTACCTAATATTTCCCTGCCTCTGTCCATGTCAGAAGTAAGTGAAGTATTGTTTACATATTGACTCTAGACACATATTGAGAACAAGAAATAAGAACATTGTAAATAAACCTATGCATTGCAAAGAAACAATGAGAGGATCTGAAGAAAAATAATTGTCAACCTGACAGGAGAAATTCAGGTCTTGAGTTCTTTTAATACATGTATTTCCCTTGGTATGGAGGTTTAATGCATGAGCCTACCAGAAAGCTGCTAATGTGGATTGGGTATTGCGTGCATAATTTGCTTTTCTTTTTCTTTTCTTTCTTTCTTTTTTTTTTTTTTTTGAGACAGAGTCTCACTCTGTCACCCAGGCTGGAGTGCAGTGGCGCAGTCTTGGCTTACTGCAACCCCCGCCTCCTGGTTTCAAGCCATTCTCCTGCCTCAGCCTCCTAAGTAGCTGGAATTGTAGGCATTCAGCACAACACCCAGCTAATTTTTGTATTTTTAATAGAGATGGGGTTTTGCCATGTTGGCCAGGTCTTGAACTCCTGAGATCAGGTTATCCACCCACCTCGACCTCCCAAATTGCTGGGACTACAAGTGTGAGCCAGCACACCTGGCCAATAATTTGCTTAAGGATATTATCAATAAAATTATTTTTCGAAGTGTTTTACAAATTTTAAAATAATATAAAAATATAGAATAGTATATAAATCCGTTTCTTTCCCTTTCTTGTTTTTCTATCTTTTCTGTTTTCCAGTTCGGTAATCATATTATTTAACTATTATATTGTCAGAACAAAGTAGCAATATCAATATTTAATTGTAAGTATTAATCACCATGTATAATTTGAAAATTTAACATTTACTAAATATAAAGTGTATTTTGAAAATAACTTCTAAATAATCTGTAGAAAGTTAAATGGAAGCGTAATGATAAAATATAAAGTTCAACATGATTATCGTTGCCATATAAATTATCAGCAAAATAGACAAAATGTAAGCGAAAAATATTTATTCAGTATACTATTTAAAATAAAACGATATGTAATTTTATCATTATTCTTGGATATAAATTTGTCTTGTATCACAATCCAATCTGGATATTTTTTACTACTCTTCAGTTGCTAAAAGTGTTTCTTTTTTTTTTTTTTTGAGACAGAGTCTCATTCTGTCACCAGGCTGGAGTGCAGTGGCACAATCTTGGCTCACTGCAACCTCTCCCTGCCACGTTCAAGTGATTCCCCTGCTTCACCCTCCCAAGTAGCTGGGACTATGGGCACGCGCCACCACGCCCAGCTAATTTTTTGTATTTTAATAGAGACGGGGTTTCACTATGTTGGCCAGGATGGTCTCGATCTCCTGACCTTGTAATCCACTTGCGTCCGCCTCTCAAAGTGCTAGAATTACAGGCATGAGCACCCGTGCCTGACCTAAAAGTGTTCTTTTAACTCTACTCCATGAGTAATAATGAATTACTTATAACTTAATTCCAAATACTATTTTTTTGATCGCTTCAACTTCAAACAATACCATCTTTTGCTTGATACTTCTGAGATTTCCAGAGTCATTATACAGAGATGAATATTTCAAAATAGAATTCATTATGTTACTTTTAATACCATCATGTTAATTTTTCACATAAGAAAGCCTTTACACTAGAAAAAACGATATTCTTGTAATACACAATTTACCTTTTTTCCCTTTGGCAATTTTGAAATTATAAGATAATGCATACTTTTCTGATATACAACTTTAATGTGTACTTCTGAAATGGTACATTTTTAGATTTTATATATTTTTTAACATATAAAAATAATGGAAATTTACACTGAAACTATGGATGCTGTATAACCTGCAGTGTATACTGGAACACAGGAATTTAACAAGTCAGATATTGTAATCATTATAATCACTATTCTCATCGTCATTGTATTTTAAAAAATGTTGCCAAAGAACAGGGTGTAGCAGAACATGTGTAAGCTCTGGAGACATTATGAAATAGGAGAAAGTAGTTAAAAAATCAGTTTGGAAGAGGATAGTAAAAGTAGACAGAAATACTTCTTAATAAAAACAGACATGGACGGTACAACTCTATCTATATATCTAACTACATATCTACTTATCAATTTATCTATGCTTTTGGCACCAGATTTTTTTCACTCTTTGAGTATGAAACATGGAAAGACTAGATTTGAACAAAAAGACACTTATTTGCAACAGTAAAAGGAGAAAAAATAAAATAGATGAGTATGTGTTACAAAAATACTATAGATTTGTGTGAAGTCTCCTGGCCATAGCTCTATTTTCTCACTGAAGAAGAAAGAAATGTTATTCTTTGTGAAAAATGAATAGATGAACTGGATGTTTAGGAACTTGAAGATTTGAAAGACGGTGTGGACAATGGGGCACTGGTTGCAGAAATACAAATGGATTTCCTATATCATTGAGGGTCTTTTTGAGATTGCAAACTACATTTTAAATAAATTGGTACCATATTTAATTGCATATTACTTTTTCACTCTAGGTTTAGTAGTCCAGGATTGGATGAAAACAGATCAGGGATACTGAAATGTTTATCTTTGGAGAACCATTTCAAATAGTTTCTTTATAAAGAATTATCTGATCCAAGTCTTCATTCCTTTTTCGTGTTTACTTCACATTCTATATTTAACACTGCAGCATTTTCCACAGTGTATTGGACATGTTTATTTATGTCCTATCTGAGCTGCTAATAAGGCCCTTTATCCAAATTTGTACTCCTAATGTCCAACAAGTGCTTTGCATTATCTGCTTACTACTGGTTAAAAGTTGACAACCTGAAAGAAGGTACTCCTGAGATTTTTATTATGATTGCTTCTGTCAAGGATTAATCTCTCAGACTTCTGCTAAGTTACAAAAGCAAGATCTGGAGTGAATTTGTATGGTAGATTACAATGAAAGCATTTATATTCTGAACATTCGATACTGTATTCATTATCTAAAGTATAAAGTTCTGCTGTTCAGTATATTAGTCACTAGCAAGAAGATGCTTCCGAACACTTGAAATACAGCCAGTTCAAATTGAGATGTGCTTTAAAAGTAAACTATAAGCCAGCATTGAAAGAATCAGGATGCAGGAAAATCCCATATATGTATTTATCGATTGCCCCTTAAAATGAAAATATGTAGATATTTTGAATTAAAAAAGTCATCAAAAGTAATTTCACCACTTTCTTTTAACTTTCTTTTTAACATAGCTGACAGAAAATTTAACATGATATATGTAATTCTCATTTATGGCTCACATTACATTCCTATTTGATAGTGTTGATATAGAAAATAATACTGAACTAAAATATATAGCTGTGTTTCTTTTATTTTTTTAAAATTAATAAAAAATTTTAAAGTGTTAATTTTCTTTCTAATATCTTGGTTATTACAATTCACAAGGATGACTGAAGAGTTTCCATATTCCTCACATGACATACCGCATAGTACATTCGATTTTTACACTAAATTTATTAAAATAATTGCTAGAATTATAATGAGTCTGAGTCCAATTATTTAATTATATGCTGAATTAATATTATTCTCAAATTAATTCCCTATGTGTTCGATATAATTCAGTGTCAGCATTTTGTTCCTCTAAGCCACTGAATTTCTTTTTTTTTTTTTTTTTTT
>NW_016107355.1:4684713-4737843 GCF_001604975.1 Cebus imitator | reverse complement strand
CAGCCGCGCTGGCCGAAACAGCCGCGCTGGTGACCGTGGAGCACCTCTGCCCGGGAATTTCCTAGTCTGTGGGCAATAAAAACAAGGCGTCCACTCACCCTCTGCGCTTTCACTGGGAGCTGCAATCCTGAGCTGTTCCTAAACGGCCATCTTCCAAAGCAGTCCCCACAAGCCTTTTTTCAGCCATTGAATTTCTAATTAAAATATATAGGCAGTTAGAAATCATTTAGTGAAATATTTATTCTGGCCCAGGATGATATCTTTTTTTAACATAACAATTTTAAAATGCATTAAAATAAAATAAATTGAAATAATTTAATACCATGTGGTGATAGTTTCTACAATAAAATAAACATTTATAAATTTTATTTATAACATAGTAACAAAGGTAACATATATAAAATGAAATATTTGCATAACACCAACATAAACTACAGGAGACTCTGCTTTCAGGAGGTGGTCTGTAATATTTTCCATGGATAATTACAATGTTAAAAAATATGTTCTATAGAATGTTGTCATATTGATTAAAAAAAGTTGTTTTATGAAAAAATGTACCCTCTTTGTTCCTACATATGTGTAAAAAAATAGGAATTATGTTTGCCAGTGCTAACACTGCTATGAAAACTTGATTTATATATTGGAAGCAATAATCTGAAACTTCCTGCTAGAGTTTCATAATATATCTTAGACCCGACTTCCATTTCCTTTATATTTGCCATCTGTCCATAATGCTATTAAAGTTGTTCAAAATGCTTTGATGCCATGAAAGAAATGATAAACAGACAACAGAAACAATTTATAAGGACACTTTTGAATAAATAATTCATACACATCCAAAGGAAACCTCATTTTCTTATATTTTTATACTTTTCTTAATTTTTATAAGAATGTATATCACTGAAGATATTACTCAACTTATGTATCCTAAAAATTATTCCGAGTTAATCAAATGACATGCACAATGAATTTTAATTTTACATATATTTTTATAAGGAGTAGAGTTTTGTATAGGTATGTCTCCGTCTTAAATAATGAGTTATTGAACAGTATCAACACTGTTTACTATTACTGAATATCAAGACTGTCATACGGATAATGGTTTAGATTTGCTCTGATATACCAGTGGAACCCGAGTAAAATAACCTATTGCAACCAGAAATATAAACTTAATAATGAGAAGCAACCACAGAGAAAGGAATTACGGAAAAATATAAATTTTCAAATACCTATCATAGTGACCATTTGTCTTATTTGTAGCCATACAACATTTTTGACTACTTACCTTTATGTTTTATATTTTTCGCATTATGTATCTCATATTCTCAGATTGAAGGTCAGAAAACCAGATTATCATGACTTTCTTGTAGGAAAGGTAGATTTCACCAATCACAAGCATTTCTGCAAGATGTAGCAGCTAATGCTCTGAAAAAGATAATTGAATTAAATGGTGCCTAAGCCGCTGGCCACTTCTCTTTCAAGTAGATTTAACTCAACCTTAGCAATTATATTCAGTCTACCTATTTATGCCTTATAAAAATATTTCACAATTTTTAACATATAAAGATTTATCATATTTATATTTCATCATATAAATTTTGTCATGTGTTACCTCTTTTGCTTCTTGTAGACAAAAATTTATGAGTGTATATTTTATGTCAGAACCTGAAAATCACTACAGACATTCATCATAAGTGATCAGGAAAGCCAGGGTGCATGTCAGAGGAAAGAACATCACACATAGTTTCAACTGGAAAATTCTTATTAGTAGATTTAATTTAACATTTGTACAGAGCAATTCAACTTAAAATAGAATAAAATGTCCTGCTGAAAAAGATATTTTATTTTTTATCCCGAATAAGACTAAACATTTTGCTAACTGATCTGTATTACCAATAGATTGCAACTAGGAATTCAATAACTTGGAAGAACAAGACACTGACATTTGACTATATCAAATATGAGGGGAGGCACTTTGAGAATAATTTTATTCTAAAAATTATTAAATAACAGGGTTATGACATTCTTATTTATAACAAATTTTAAATGAGTAACATATAGGAATTAAGTGCTATTATGTGATACATTATATGGAGAATTAGAATATTTTCAGTCACCGTTGTAGATGAGATTATTAGAAAATTAACACTATTATTGAAAAATATTACTATTACTAAAAGATAGTGTAACCATAAATTTTACTTTGGTATTATTCTCTATATCAATATAGTCCAACAGAAAAAATAATGTGAGCCACATACGTGAACCCAGGGCTCAGTTTTAAGCTTTCTAATATTGATCTCAAAAAATATAAAATAAATCAGATAATATTAACACTAATAATACATTTTATTTAACTCAATATACCTAACATATATGCCTTTAAAAATGTAATCAATATAAAATGTTAGAGATTTTATCCTTTTTTTTTTTGTACAAGGGCTTCTAATTCCACAATTTATTTCACACAGCACATCTCTATCTGGACAAGGAATATTTCAGTTCAATCACATTATGCAGCTAGCGTCCACAGTTTTAGATGGTGTAGCATTTGCCGAGGTAGGCACATCCTCATAATCACAGACATATGTTCTTATTTTTATGTTTGAATTATTTAATTATGAAATTCCTGGAGCAAAAAAGAATTTCTGGGGAAAAAAAGTATGAAAGAATTTAAGAAGGCTGAAGAGCTGCAGAGTAAGAGATAGCCTTTATCCCCCATAGAATCACTTGATTTTGATCCGAACCCATGCTAATAAAGAATTAGCACCAGTTACTTTTTGCAATAATCTGGGCTAAATAATGAGGCCTTTGCAGAATTATGAAGAATCCTTTTCTCCCCAGGTGTGCATAGAACTCATTACTCTCTAGGACCCCACAGAAATGAAGCTATAGCAGTATCAAGGAATTACCTTATTATTTAATACCATGGAAAAAGTATTATCTTCACAAAGGCCAGAGAAACATCTTAATGCTATAACAAAACAAAACAAAAACAGGAGCTAGAACAGAAAAGGAATAGCAGGACAGACATATAGTTAAGACCATAACTGCCAGAGAGGTTGAGGAGATATTGGTCAGGAATTCAGTGTGACTTCAGGTGAGGGGCGGGAGATAGGGGAAAGCTAAGGCATTTTGATGTGACAGTTTGACAGGTAGAAATCCTCTCAAGAAGAATGTAAGGAATATTAAGTGTGTATATTCTTATGCAGAATGGATTTGACACTACATAGCAACTTGTTAGATTACTCATATAATAACAATAAATTGAGTATTGGGGAATGGTTTTATTTCAAGTATCAAAATTCATGTATCTACCTTTCTGTCATTGATCTTATTTAAATACAGTAACAACATGTCCCAGAAGATGCTTGGATGTTGCTGAAGCAGTACTCATTTATAAAAGTATATGTAAACAAGTAAACACCAAACCAGAGAACACACTGACAGCAAAGGTAGAGAGGTGATAACAGTGGCATATTCAGGAGTTGTCTGTGTGAAAAGATGAAGTAGTGTGACCACAAGTGTAAAGAAATTACAACAAATTGAATCCTTGCATCAATAAGACAGCCAAGCTCTGGCTTGTTTACAAAAAGTGATGGTGAAAGTCACAACCTGGTAGTATTTTTAATAATGAGAATTTTTATCTTAAGTGAGGCTTTGAGAAAATATGATTCAAAGAAAACCGTGAGAAACAGTACTGCTTAATAGAAAAATAAGGTTCAGAATTGATTATCAGTCAATGGGCAATACTTTAAGAAATACGAGCCACTGCAAATCCTATAGACAGATGATTCTGTACAAAAATATTCAAAACATGACTCGTAATACTAATATCTTAAAGCACTGTAGAATTGTCAATGGAAACAAATAGAGACACTCCTTGAATACAATGTGTTGTCTTCTGGGTAGTTAGTTCCAAATTAAAATTATATGGTTTTAAAATTATTTTTCTATAGAAGGCATACCAAAATGCTATTCCTGTCTTGATCCCAAGACATTCGTGAATATCAAAACACATAATATTTAAGAGAGAAAAGTATATGCAATGTATAACATAAATATTTCTAGTTATAAGTAAGTAGTAACTTCAAATAACTTATTATATTTTCTTTAACTCAGTGAAAATTCAGTGAGCATTTCCTGCCTAGGTAGGCTATGAGTTAAATTTTATAAGGTAAACAACAAGGAATAAATATATGGTTCTAACTTCAGAAGCTTTATTTCATATATATTTCATAAATATTTTTATAAAAGCATACAAGAAATTAAATACAGAAAATGAAGCATTTATATAAATAATAACAGGCCAAATCATTAGCTTGTGCTTCGTTTTTACTAGCCTGGCTAGGTACTATCAGGCAAGCAGTGAGAAGTGATGGTCTCTGGGATCACATAAGGGTGTTGCTGTCTGTCAATGGTTTGGAGCAGCAAGGTGGGGGAAATGCAGCCGAAGCCAGAATGGCAAACACTCATTTTGTTTTGCTTGCCAACTAACTAATGCAAGTACTAACTTTATGGATAACTATTTCAGAAATAATTATAGGCATAGCCAAAAATATTAACAATCAATTACCCCTGTACTATCTTCAGAGTTGGGCTCTGAAATAACGATATTCTGCCTCTTCTACGGTCTAGTGTTTTAAGCCTGTACTATCACAGAATGAGAGGAGGGAAAGTCAGAGATCAGTGAAGGACTTCAGAATTGCACAAAGAGAAACAAAAAGGACTGTGATATGAGAACAAAAGGGATCATATTTTATTCATGTAATACTACACTGCACTATAAGTTTCAAGTTCTGGACAAATTTTGTGCAATTCGTCCTTTTTTTTTTTCTCTAACTCTTAGGAAGTAAAATGATACCTTCAACAAAAGTTAAAACTTTTGAGGATTTAGCAGAGTTTCCTTGGGGATGTTTTGCCAAGCATCTTTGGGAATACTGCCGGGAAAACATTCATTAAATGGTTTGAGAAAGTAAAGGAGAACCTAATTTCTTCTTCTTTTTATCTCTTTTTAAATAGTCCTCCAGAAACTGAAAGTATTAGTGATTTAATAGCTGGTCTTTCTTCTAAATTTAATGTGGTGATATATTTTTGTGTATATTTTGGGGCAACCCATGTTCATTTACATTCTTGCTTATATAAGTGGTTTCAGCAAATCCGTAAGTATAATTGGATCAGCACTGTATGGATCTCTCTAATTAGATTTTTCAGGAAGTTGAACAGGAACTGTTTCTACTCTGATATGCGTGTGTAATTTCCACTAAAGTGAACAAGCATAACTAAGGGCAATGTTTTCCCCTTTGAGCACTTCGAATTCTACGCACTCCAGATGCCACGGAAACTCCTATGACTCTTCCCTTATTCAAACTGTAGATTTGTCATGGCAATATAATTCCTTAAGAAATCACTTTTGTTTGTTTAAATGAAGTTTTCAACCCCTCCAAAGTAATATAAGTTCTGGTTATGGAGGCGTTAACTTTTCAGTGATGGGAGAAATATTTGCTAAGTGAAATGAAAGTATTTGTCAAGGCCATCATGCTTCTAGTTTGATGATTCTGGACAGGATGCTGATACTGGCTGGCGGAAAGATACGAACATCCCTGCAGATTAAAATGCAAATTTTATTGCTGAAAACAGCAATACACAGAAAGGCCACAGAGCCTTTTAGCTTTTCTGACAGCAGCTTGCAGAATCAGAGCACTGAATCACTCAATATCTTTAAGTGTCTATCCTATTCTGGAACTCTAATAAACATCTGCTCATATTGTACCCACGCCAAGTTCGGGTTTTAAGAACATACAAGCTTCAACATTAAATAACTATTAGGCGAGCACTTTCTGTGAGTAGATTGTGATTAAATATAGTCTTAATTTAAAAAAGAAGGTGATGTAAAGTAAAAGGTGACATATAGAAAATCATACGGCGAACTTAAGCCTTAGGTATATAATTCTGATTATGTAAAAAATTACAACTGGGACTTGATTGATTTATACTGAATAAGAATGTTGTAGCGCATGCAACAAATGAAATATTTTAATTCTGCAAATGTAACAAGAAATTAAGGCATTAATTTTTTTTTCTTTCCCCTACTTTAATCTGAAGTGTAGCTACAGCAAACGGCACAGAATTTACAAAAATGTCAGGGCAGGGGAGCATGTGAGCATAATCCAGTCTAGAAAGAAAGAGGGTGTTTCCCCTGCCCTATATCTAAATATGCTGGGAACTTTACTCCCAGAACTGCAAAAAGAATGAAAAGGAACAGGAAGGGTGTAGGGGAGGCTGCGGGGGCAACCACAAACAGGATGGAGATTTAAGGATCCCTGTGATCCCCGAGACCCTCAGGCCATCAGTTGGGGAAATAGATGAAAATTCACAGCAGACATGGGAATTTTTTGAAGAAGATGAAGAACCTACTTAATAATTCAACAAGCCCTCATTAAGTGATACTTGTTAACCTGGCCCCTACTAGTTTGAGTGGATACAGAGAGAAGAATAAAACAGTCTACACTTCAAACACATAAGAGTTTAGAAAGGCGATACTCTCATATATAACCAGCTCCAGTAAAGTCTGATAATACCTCGTTTTAAGGGTGCATTCTCTGCCCAGGATTGATGATCGTTTTTGCAATCTCTCAATATAGAGAAGCCAAATTTTATCTAACTTGGTCTTCAGTGATATGCATTCAGATAAAGTGAAGTTTGGTAGACAATCACAAAATCTCATGCTGTCGTCATCTTTTAATGACCCATTGTGGTTTAGAATACAGCAATTAAGAATATCAAATTTGCTCTTGGAGAATGTTGCAAACTTAGTGATGAATTTAGGTCTCTTTTTTCCAGGCTTCATGCTGACTTACAATTATAGGGTAAGCCCTGGTAACTTAAAGGAATAGTAGGTTTACTCAGATATCTATTAATATATAATTCTTTTTTTTTTCATTTGAGGCAGTCTCTCTATATTGCCTACACTGGAGTGCATTAGCTATTCACAGGCACGATCACACTACTGATCAGCATGGGAATTTTGACCTACTCTGTTTCAGACATTAATATATAATTTAATGGAAAATATTACTTCTAGAGATTATTATTACTATTATTATTATTGTTGTTGTTGTTGTTGTTGTTTTGAGACAGAGTCTCACTCTGTCGCCCAGGCTGGAGTGCAGTGGTGTTATCTTAGCTCACTGCAACTTCCTCCTCCTGAGTTCAAGCAATTCTCCCACCTCAGCTTCTTAAGTAGCTGGGATTACAGGCACCACACCCAGCTAATATTTTTGTGTTTTTTGAAGAGATGTGATCTCACCATGTTGGCCAGACTGGTCTTGAACTCCTGACCTCAAGTGCTCTGCCTGCCTTGGCCTCCCAAAGTGCTGGGATTAAAGGCATGAGTAACCATGCCCAGCCACTTCTAGAGATTATTAAACTCATTCTTTTCATTTCCTCAAATTAAATACTTAGAAGATGACTTTAATTTCTGATATAATGTCTTATTTTTGTCCTGTGTACTTCATAAAATATTGTATTGTCCCATGTATGTCAAAACTTTTACTTTCTTCTGAACTTTGCACAGTGCAGTCAAGGCTGAATTGGCTATACAGTTTAATATGTATCCTACTTTATATTAAAATTTTATCAATCAAAATAATCCTAGGTTACTATGAGTGATTCATATTAATTTAATATGGCTTAGGCAAAGTATAATTGTAAATGTATATACATAAAAAAATCCTTGTATGCATTTTGAATACAAATAAAAATGATTAGAAAAATTTTTCTTTATTATTTACTCTTAAAATGTATCTAGGCCTTTGCTTTTCTTTATCACTTTGAATAACCCAGGGGTCGTTGTATATCCCTTAACTTTAATTTCATTCATGTGGGCTTTCTTCTTGTCTCTTTCTTGACTTTTTTCTCCAACTTTGATAGAGGATTTAAGCAATATTTTACACAGCATAACTAAGTGTTCTTAATACACACCTGACATTTCTTTACAATATTCTTTGTTGCTAATATTTTTTATTATACCACCACTGATTCTGAAAAATATAAAACATATGTTAAATGCTGCAAATCCATTTATAATTTACATGTAACATAAATTATTTCATGTGTATTCCAGACAGGAACTACACATGAAATTCCAGGCTAGAAAACAAATGCATATTAAGGCTAACATTGTTTAATACCTAAGAATATATATCTTCCTTTTACATGCGGAAGGAGGTAATATGAAAGATAAAAGTGTTGGATATTTACCAGTAATCTGAATAAAGAAAATGACATAAATGAATCATAATAAACCGGTGCTGACTTAGTATTTTTACTCAGAGAGGGAGTTCTAATATTAAATGTTAACAATGTCATTCTGATGCATTAAAGACAATAGTAAAAAAAAAAAATTCATGGATGTATTTGTTGGTCGCAGTGTAACCCAGCTCTCTCTTAATGGTTTTTGTAATTAAGACTGTTGAATAAAGGGAGGTACGTGGCCAACAAGTGATCGTGCTTGTCAATGAGAGCTGGGCCCACTGCCATCGGCTAGAATTTATGGGAGAGAAAAGGCTTAAAAGTATAGTCTCTCAACTAAAGATCCTTCTATGAATCATTTTAAAATCAAGGATAAAAAAAATTAGAGAAATTTTACCAGTTTTGGGATTCCCATATGTTTGATATTTAAAAAGGGTTATGTGAGGATCTTGTATATGTCTATTCAAATCTATGAGTTGGAGAAAAAGCATACCCAGGCAGGCTTCACACGTCCCACACACACTTACATTCAGGTAGTCATGGCCTCCTTTAATATTTTTCCCTCTAAATCTTTTATTGATCATTTAAAACTCAGCCATGATGTTCTGTTTCATCCAATTGATCTGATTGAAAATAGGGCTGAGGCCAAGCATACCATTACCCAAGAATTCATGGTTTCAATGCCACCCGAATAAGCCTGGTCATATTCCAGCCACTGCCACCCTAATCACATAGCTGTTGCAAGTCATTGACAGGGTATAATGAACACATGGCTGGTATGCTTTGAATAATAATTCTTTCATTTTTGTCTTAGGGATCCAAAGGCTGTTCATTTTCTCTGAAAAGGCATCTCTTACAAAATTCTGTGGCTTTAATATTCATTTGAAACTACATGTTGTTATAGTTAGGACATAAAATATATGATATTTTAAAGTGAATTCTGAGGGAAGAGTTGCCATTTTGGCACTTTATCATAATTTGGCATCTATTTGCAGAATTATGAAAATTCAGTAGTATTTATCTAATAAAAATAATCTACAGTTGAACTGGGAAAACAACATAAACATGGGTATAAAAGATATATATTCATATATTTTAAAAAACAATATAGAAAAAGAGAATCTGTAAAAAGACAATACATTGTAGCCAAGGGGATGATGTACGTAATTTAAAAATAATAATACTATATGTCATATTATTTATTATTTATATATGGTATTTGACATTTATTGAATTCTTATTGTTTACCAATCACTGGATCAAGCTCTTCATATCATTTTATCCTAATATATTATACAATATTTATAAAAATTACATAATTTATGTAATAAGTCCTATGAATTCATATCTGGAGTGATTACCTTGTAAACCCTGCAATAAAAGGCCAAAAAGTACTTTTGAATAGGTAAAATATTTGAACTTTGTTGTTAAGTGCCTGATTACTAGGACCTAAAATTTCTATCATTCCGAAGTATAGAAAAGCACATCATAAATGGAGAACATGGTTTTAGGGAAAAATGTGCAACAGATTTGTGATGATATAATTTAGAAAATATTGACAACATCAGTTTGGCAGTTGGGAATCAGTGAATGGAGTGGCTGCAAATGGGCAGAATTTAGAAATGAAGTTTTCAGAGGGTTTTGTGCACTTAGCTAAGATTGCTAAATCTTATGTGCTGCTTAATATATATCAGACACGCTGAATGTCTGTATATATAAGAAATAGTAACGCATTTTATACTTACAAGAGACATACGAGATGGGCACTTTTATTATCCCCATTTTATAGTGGATGATATTGAATCTCAGAGCTTGATTTGTCCAAGATCGCACAAGGAGTAAGAAACAAAGTATTTGGGTTTTTTCAGGTAGGTAATGAAGAGTCATGGTCTCTTATTACGCTGTATAGGAGAGTGAGATATTAAAGGTTCAATATTATGTTTTTGAAACTAGTAAAATGGGAGAATAATATTACAATTGGTAAAATAGGAAGTCAAAATGGGAATCCAACGGGGAGGACTTAACTGAAATAGTATACTTTCTTCTGCATTTTTAGAAAGTAAAAGAACCAGGATAACTTTCTCAAGGGCACTATTATGAAAATTGAATCAAGACTTGCTCTTTTATAATTTGTAATTTTACTTGACTTTCTACAAAGACAGGGTCACCATAAGAATATTAAAAGGTTCTTCAGAGAGGTGGTTCTGGATGGCATTAGAAAATCATCTATAGTTTATGTGCATCAGACTTTGAAACCCAGCCAATTTATTTACATAGTCTCCAGTTACAGAGTGAGAGCACAGCCCTGGGAGGGGTAGAAAAGGAAGAAATTCCTGGTAGCATATTTGCACAAAGAACAATAGTGCCTACATCAGATCACTTTCGTATTATTTTTCAATTGTTGAAAGGATTGCATGCTAGAGGGTTAGCTAAGCAGGTATGCAGGTCCTGTGGCAGAGGCAAAGTAATCATCTGTGAGGAGGGAATCCCTAGTTCAAGTCTGGTCCTCAGACTTACAAATATAATGCCAAGAACATCTGACTTACACACTCAGTATCTTCATTTTTAACATGAATTATTTTAGAGATGGCTGGAGTATCAATTAAATGAGATATACATGTAAACATACTTGTACATTACTTTATACATGTGGTGGGTTTTATTATAAGCCCAATTTCAGTGGGTGAAGTGTAAGCAGCAAACAAATAAAATGGCATGAGGGTGTTCAGTACTGATGTTCTCTTGCCAGGATGAAGGAAACTGATCTCATTATAGCACAAGGTTGATTAATTGCCTGGGCTTTGAATTATACAATCAAGGCAACTTTAGGTAAAAGTACAGGTGGATTTAATTTTTGTTTTGAGAAAGTTGTCTGAATGATCTCCACATTTTATTTTACAGAAAAGCAATTGAAAGCAACTTATTTTCCGTATTGCCTGACTAGCAGAGGAAAAAAAGAAAAAGAAAACCACGTGTGTAGGTGATGCTGTGTGTGCATTCTACCGAGATTGTAAGTTAATCAAAATAAGTAATTAATTCTTTCTGTAATCTCATTCTTTCAAATTGACCATCCATTTTCTTGATATTTAATTTACTGCTACTTTTAATTATTTTCTTGCAGGACACTTATATTATTGATATCACTATTTGGCTACTTCACTAATTTCTATCTAAAATGTTTTATTATCTATTGAATTTCATTTGCTATTCAGAGCTCTCCAACTGGGAATCTGTATAATTCAGAATTACTTATAAAAAAGCATTGTAATGTCAGAGCTTTTAAGGTTGTAACCTTAAAAACACAATATCTATCTCAGCCAAACTGCCATTGGAGAAATGTTCTTGACAACTACATTATCAAATATCTATTGAGTTGGCAAAGGTTGAGACTGACAGTTACCTCTGGTTGCTGCTCAAATGGCCACCGTGCAACCTGGCATTTTATTTATCTTATTTCAACAGAATGAGAGTTTAAGTACACAAAGTAATTATCTGAAGGCTGAACAGATTGGAGTGGACATTGCATCCTCATCAGAATTCAGTAGCCGTGTAAAAGAATGCGGATAAGCACAGAATGGACAGGGATAAATGATTGTCATAGACAAAGAAAAGTCTATGTTGTTCCTTCATTGATATGAAAAAGAAGGGATGGTGTCATCTTAAACATCGTTTTTCCATCATTTTTTAGGTTGGCATATGACTATAAACTTAATTCCTTTGAAGATTTGTAATTGTCATTCATGTAGTCTTAAAGAACCAGGTCGGGTCAGTAAGGAAAATAAGTGGAGAAGGCACTTCCATATGCCGTCCTATAAACTTTGTCACTACACTGTTATTCAAAAACATAAACTCAAGCATTAAAATAACATCACAAAAGGGATGCACCATCCATCATAATTGAACTATATATAGTTGTTCCAGAAAACATACTATATTTTTAATAAAGACTCTTAATATATTCTCTCAGGTAATTTCCATTAAATGAAAAAGATTTCTGGAATAAATTCAGCTTATATTAAATCAGATGTTTTGTTTTATGTTTACTCAGACTTAAAAACACCAAAACATTTGCATGTGAACAAGAGAATAAATATGTACTGCACTTTATTTCCCAGAATAATAAAAAGTGTTGACAAGCAGAACAAGTATTGAATGCAATTGTCTCTTATAGGAAATTCTTTGTTTTTGTCATAAATTAACTTCTGAGAAATTCTCACTAATTTAGGAGCCTAGAAATAATTTGAATAGGTAAAATTAAATGTAGGACATTATTGGAGAAGAACTACATGAGTAGGTTAAGTTAAATGTATATATCTGTAGAATCAAAAACTACTCTATGAATATATACATACCAGTAGAAAAAACTCAATTTGAGACACATGGAAGGTATGGGATTAATATAGAATGAGTAATATGAAATAGAAAAAGAAATTATATTTCCTTAGGATGGATGTTACAGGTTTATAACAAACAATGGAAAACATACATATGTAAATTATTTGTAGAATTCATGGCAACAGAATGAGAATATAATTGAAATGGAATAAACATCTATGAACATAAGATTGCTAAATAAATTACGAGATAACTGTAAGATGAGTTAACATGTAACCCTAAAAATATGAATGACAATTTATATACAGTTAACGTGAGAGAAGATTTTTATCATTCATACTTATTGTAGAACAGAGTGTCTAGCATGATCCTCAATGTGTCCAAATAATAAAAATAAGTTAACCAAGTAATGATTATAAATTTAAAAATAAATTTTAAATCCAGAAACTAATTTTCTCTATGAATTAATAATGACCATAGATGTAGGGAGGAACCTTTTAATACTTATCCTTACACTCTTTTATAAAGTTTAAAAATTTAAGTATGATAAAATACTATGTTTATAATAAAAAAATAATTTTTTTTTTTTTTTTTTTTTTTTTTTTGAGACGGAGTTTCGCTCTTGTTACCCAGGCTGGAGTGCAACGGCACGATCTTGGCTCACCGCAACCTCCGCCTCCTGGGTTCAGGCAATTCTCCTGCCTCAGCCTCCTGATTAGCTGGGATTACAGGCATGTGCCACCATGCCCAGCTAATTTTTTGTATTTTTAGTAGAGACGGGGTTTCACCATGTTGACCAGGATGGTCTCGATCTCTTGACCTCGTGATCCACCCGCCTCGGCCTCCCACAGTGCTGGGATTACAGGCTTGAGCCACCGCGCCCGGCCTGAAAATAAATTTTTTTAAGAAAACCTACTCCATCTCGCTTCACCCTTAGTTGTGTCTATTTTTCATAAAATCTGGCTTTTTATATTTTTACTCATAAAAAAACCTAAAGTATTCTTTGAGTAGATGTTACAAAGACTTCCTGTATGGTTCTTTACATTATGTTGACAACAAACACATTTTTTCGGTAAGAAAATTTCTGTATCTAATTCACTTGATTGAGAAACTGATTTTCACCTGATTGAGAAACTGATTTCTGGTAAAAATAGTGTTCCTGTTTTAAGTCAATCAGAACATGGTCATGATACACATCCTAGTTATATTTCTCTTGGAGAATGCATATAGTGATTTTTCTGATGATTATCCTAAAAGCATTTTCAACATTCTAAATTATTTAGCTTAATATTGTTTTAAATTTAATAACTGTTTTATGATCTATATTATAGAATGCTGCATATATAATGATCTAAAAGTCATTTATATTTTAGATTAAATATTTAACTAAAAGGAGATGTAAATAAAATGACAATTGTACAATATGAATAGATTCCCATTTTAGCTTGAGCTTTAGTCTTCTTATTTGTTCCTGTGATTATAAACTTTCAAGTATTTAATACAGAAACAATATTATTTATTGATAAAGCACTTTTGTTTATTGAATAGCCTCTAAATCTAAATCTACATGAAATAGAGTAATGTCCAGTTTCCAAACATTAAAAATAGCTTTGGAAAAACCTTCAAGTTATGTAAGTTACACCAAGTAAGTACAGTATTTATCTTTTATTAACTTTTTTCTCAAAATTACTGGGACAAATGAACAGTTATATGTATATTCTGTTCAAAGTTTTGGTCCAAGTTTTAAAGATATTAAAGATACAGAATCAAAATACCCATGGACTAATTTAGGAGACTCCTACTCTGACTTTTTCAATGAGATTAGTGGTAACACATTCACTGCAAATGGGGAAGTTTGAGGCAGATCAGTTTTGTAATACTCTTTCACTTCATAAATCTTAGCTTTGGAGGACAGTGAACTAATGGAGATACTCAATAGGCAAAGAAAAATGTGAAATTGAAGGCAAGGAAAGAAAATGAGAGTTAAGATGCATTGCATTCCTCACCGTGTTTGGACCACCTAATGTAAAGCATGTAAAGGAAAGAGTAGAAGAATAAGGTATCAAGGTTTGAAAAGAAGTCCAAGAAAGAGGAGGAAGGCTGAGTAAAGACAATCCTAGAGAGAGTTTCATCATGGCAATCAAGAAAGGGAAATTTAACAAAGGTGTATTGTGCAATAATGCCAAATGAGGCAGTTAATTTTAGATACAAACTAAAAATGTTCATGAATGATATTTTTCCGGAAACCTCACTTTCTGTCTGCATATTTCTTACTGAGTAATATTTTATAAAACTCTTGGAGTGTAACTTGTACTTAGTAAAATCATGGAAGTTTTTGATAAATAAAGGTACAATGATTTAGAATTAGAGAGGTCACAGGTGACTTCCATGGGAAGCAGATTCAGTAGACGTTAGATTGGATTGAGGACTAAAAGCAGAAATAGCAAATACAGCTAGTGCTCGACTTACGACCACGATTCCGACAGACCGGTCGTAACATGATTTGGTCGTAAGTTGAGTAGGCTGTATGCAAGTGGAGATGGTAGTGCTGCCGGAAGCTGCCAGACGTTTGCGCTGCCAGATGCACAGCAGTCGTGGCTAGTGATTGTGGTCGTAAAGTCGAATGGTTGTAAGTTGCATAGGTCGTAAGTCGATCAATACCTATATATACCTCACTTTTGAAAACATTTTGTATACAACAAAAAGAGAAAGAGGTCTAAGATTTGTGTCACAGAAAGGGGGATTAATGGTTTACACAGGTTTGGTGATAAACGATTGAGTCTTCATACATGATAACCCTAATTTTATCAATCAAATTGATTTTTTGTAAAAGGGTCATCTATGGTGAAGACCTAAGACTTGAATTCAGTGGTAAAGACATAGAAATATGATTGGATGCAATTAGGTTTCTATAATTAGACACAAAAAAGAAAGAAAAAAAGTCCTATTGTCAATAAGGGGCTTAAGAATATTACTTTTTTTTTTTTTTTTTGAGTCAGCATTTCTCTCTGTTGCCCAGGCTGGAGTGCAATGGCATGATATCGACTCACTGAAACCTTCACCTCCCAGGTTTGAGTGATTCTCCGCCCTCAGCCTCCTAAGTAGCTGGGATTACAAGGATGAGCCACCACACCCAGCTAATTTTTATATTTCTAATAGAGAAAAGGCTTCACCATCTAGGCCAGGCTGGTTTCAAACTCCCGACCTCAGGTAGTCCTCCTGCTTCTGACTTCCAAAGAGCTGGGATTACAGGCATGAGCCATGGCGCCTGGTCCAAGAGTATTGCTTTTATCATCTGATTCTATCTGGCAACTTCTGCTTGTCCCTTGTGAGGTGAGTGAAGGAGAGAGTTTTCCAGTCCCAGTTGTGGGTATGTATAATCATGTTAGCCTATTCTCTGTTGCAAGGGTAGTACTTGTGTCTTCAGTTAACACTGGGGAAGTCAAAGGAGGCAAAACTATTTTAAATCTTTTTACTTGCCTAAAACAATTGCAACTAGTCGTCTTATTTTTACGGTGATAAAGTAGGAAAAAGAGATTTAGTGTCTAACCAAGGATCAATGTTACTGCCCCAATGTAGGTGGGGCAGAAGGCTCCAGGGTCCCTTAATAGAATTTGTCCATGAAAATTCTTTCATGGATAAGTCGTTTGAAATGAAAATGCATCACCTATGCTTTCTTAAGATTTGTCATCGTTTTATTCATGTTATATGGAAAAGAGAATACAAAGGAAAGCATTTTATACATGTATTAAGTGACAAAGAAGATTTTGCTGGTAACAAATCTTCCTTCACAGAGCCTGTTTATTTAGAGAATCAGAATTCATTATCTAGTCCTCCGTCTTTTTATGTTGAACATTTAAATATATAGAAAATAGGATAACCTCTTCTAGCTCATGACTTACTGGAGAGAGGAAATACAATATCACAATTGAGATGAAGCACTAGAATACAATGTGTTTTATATACGTGTTGGTAGTTTAGGCTAAAAATGACATAGTGTGTCATAAATAAGACAGTACAATTCATTGAGAAATAGCCAATAAAAGTTGCATATCACTTCTTGGAAGGCTAGAATGAAACCCTGGGTGATTCCATAACAGAAAACACAGTACGCAGCATAGTTTGAATGTTGAGAAAGCGTCTTAAAAACCCAGCCATCCTACAGTAGGTTATCTCATAGAAATAAAAAGGCGTCAACCTCTCTATAACCCTGAACATGAAATGAGAAATATTACTAAAAACAGCTGCAGCTGCTTTTTCATGAGAAGAAGAGGTGATGATGTGGGAACAGATGCTCTGCTTCTCCCTCAGTGACAAACCATATTGGTGATTTCAAGTAGGGCTGGTACCTCAAAGAAGGCAATTAAGTTCTTTCTGAGTGATGGTGATAAAGAAACCAAAGTAATTAGGACAGATTAAAGCAAAGAAAGATAAACATCTTCCCCCCAAAGAGGTTGAAGTTACATGACCACAATTAGTTTGGCAGGAAAAAAATAAGTCATGCATACGGTCATGGGCAGCAAAGTCTTCATATTCCAACTTTTTATTTCATATAAAATGTTTATTAAAAGTAAGATGGCCATATGCAGTCACATCAATAAAATATTTTTGGTCAAAGTATTTGCCGATGTTCTTTTATAATAGTTCAGTAGTGTATGGGTATGTTTTAAAGCTACTGTTTTAGAGAATCTAAAAAATTGTATACTCTATGTATATACTTACAACAGACTCAGAGATATTTTCTTAGTCTGAAATCTATTCTCTGATGTTGCGGACATATTATCTAGTTGAACCATAGAAAGCCACTTTTTCAGACACATTTGCCTGTGTCTGCCTTCCTGCTGGTCTGCTATTGTGGTTTGAACTAACAACATCCAGAATATTATTTGCTGGTGAAATATGCATCCAGAGACAATAATGTGTGTGCACCTATTAAATTTTTTAAAATCACTAAAATTACTTAGTTTAGGATATACAACCAATTATTACACCTAAAGAAGTGACTCAGTCATAGAATTTTTTCACTCTTCTTAAAAGTCAAAATTACAGGTGTGAATGATTCTGTGGGTCTTTAACTAGAATACTGAGGAGTTAAATAAAAAATATGTGAGCTACTGTCAAATGTGCAGATTAAGAGTCTGACCTCCTTATTTCAACAGAGATAAAATTGTCAGTTACACTTTATTATGGCCAGCTTCAGATTGATATGAATAATTTGTATCTGTCAGAGAAGGGTCTGCCCTCCTCCACTACCACTTGCAGAGGCCATTTTCCAGATGGGACTGAAGATGCTAGACGACACTGATGTTATCCAAAACTGTAAGCGATAATCTCAAAATAATTTAGAAAAACTAAATAATCAAGTGACATAAAGAATTAAAACTGCTACTATCCCTTCCCACCCCACTCTGTCACACACACATTTTAGATGCTTGGGCCCTTTGAATCCTAGTGAAATAGAACAAGATTGCGATACATCCCCCTTACTGTGTGATACAGATAATGCCCATGTCTGACATGAATTCTCTGAAGCTGTATTTGAATTCATAAGCATTCTAATGCTTCACTATGTCCCCCAGTTCTGTCCTGTTCTGTCTCCTGCTAATATCATTGCAACACACAAAACAGTAGATGCTAAAGGCAAGATTTCAAATGCTATCTTTTAGAAACCACTTAATTTTTCTTTTCATAACTCACTATTTATAGCACATAACAATAATGGAGACGTTGACACTAAATTTCCAAATATATCTTTCTTTCTTTTTTCTATTTCAGAGCATTAAATTGAAGCCAAGGAACTGAAGTAAGAAACACCAGAGAACAACAGAGGAATGGAAATTGAATGGTCATTAAAAGGCAACTTGAGAATGATCGTGTAGCAGAGAATAAGGATGCATATCAACCTTTGCTTCCTTCAGTATTGGATTTTATGTCATTAAAATTTTTAATATAGCCAAACAAATATAATCATCAATATGTTAATTTTTATATTTATATTTTCATCATGATGCAGAAGATGAAAAAACTATATAGACTATTTGCTAATACTGAAAATCTTTAGTGTTGAGATGAAAGTTAGACATAATATAAAAGTAATATAAATTTAGCATAACTGAAATGTGCTTTTAAGATCTGGGTTTTGTTTAAATCTAAAAATCAAATAAAAATGTAATATCAAGTTCAATGTGTAACTATAACAAAAATGTTTTGAGTTTAGGAAAATAAGCACATTGAGTGCTGTAATATCTGGAATTTCAAGAGCTGTATATAATACTTTATGAGAAAGAGTACATTAAAGGTCAAGAGAAGGGAAAATAATTACTTGAAGCTCAATAAATGAATTTAAATCCATCTGACACCTTCAAGGTTTTTAAAATTAGCAATTTCACTTACATTTTTTTTACTATGACATACATATATACATCTATGTCATAGTATATATATATAGGTGTATGTATATGTATGTATATATATATATACACGCATACATTTTTTGAGACAATGCCTCACTTTGTTGCCCATGCTTGAGTGTGGTCGCACTATCTGGGGTTACCACAACCTCCACATCCTGGGTTCAAGCAATTCTTTTGCCTCAGCCTACTGAAAGGCTGAGACTACAGGTGCACACCACCATACCTCGGTAATTTTTGTATTTTTAGGATATATGGGGTTTCGTCATGTTGCTCAGGCTGGTTTCAAACTCTAGTCTTCAAGAGATCCACCTGCCCTGGCCTCCCAAGGTGTTGGGATTATAGACGTGAGCCACTGTGCCTGGCCCATAAAATATTTATTCTTTCCTTTTAACTTCGGATTCTAGATGTGATGGCATAAGAATATGGCAGCAGGTCCATGCGAGACTGATGAATTAATATATTATGAAAATACATTGAGAAATATCAAATGCTGATTTTAATATAAAGATATGATTATTTTATAAATAACTGACAGTAAATATAGCTAAGTAAAATGATATTAAATTTATATCCTAAGAAAGGATATAGGCAGAATTTATTGCATCAGGGTTTATATTAGCTATTTTAAGATAGTTGAACATTGATTAAAAATGTAAAACACAAAAATCCAAATGAGTGCTTGGTATTCAGTGTAGCAAGGAAAATAATCAAGCTGGTTTATTTTTTCAACGTTTAAACTGATTGGAAGACACGTAAAGAGGGTAGTGGATAATTTGGAAGATATTAAGATGATGAAAGTATTAGTTTTGATACACAGTTTACTTCATATTTATTAGAGTGGTGTGAAAAGAAATTAGTATATAGAAATATGTGTCGGCCCCGTTTAAATCTGTCCTCAAGAGTATTAGAGCTGGACAAGAGTGGGTTGAAGTTACTATGAAGATAATTTAAAATAAATAAAACCCTCACCAAAACAGGAAAATTTATAAATGATCAAGCACATTCACAAATTTCCAGAGTTGGGAAAACAAAAATAATTTTGGTCCTCTTAATAGCAGAAGTGATTTTCAATTCATACCAAGTCCCAACACACAGTATCACAGATGGTTTATCACAATTCTCCATAAAAATGCTTCTGTAGATAACCACAGACATATCAAATTTGACATCAGTCTTCTCAACTTAATTAAAAGAAGACCATGAACCAAATTCTAGAGGGATTTTCCACTAATTGTGCAACCATATAAGTGGATTACAAAGCACAATTTTGGACTAACCTTATTATTTTTGCTGAACTCAAAGTGGATTGATATCCCCTGAAAAGGTAGGAACTTTGTCAGACTAATCTCATCATCACACCGATACACACATACAACCTTTCACTCAAGGACACAGTGACTGCAATGGACAGAAAATAATTTAAACAAACTGGGCACCATTGCTCAGTTCTAATTCTCTGAGCTTGCCTGACCCAAAATCATACTTCATCCTCCTTTCACTGCCATCATTTTTCTTATTTTTCAGTGTGTTAGGGTATCATATCAAACAATGCATGCAATTCAGTAGGAAGTAGAAGAACAAAAGGAAATGTGAAAAGCATCCTAAGTTGATTTGCCACCAAGAGGAAAATATTAACACCCTGGGCAATGTCAGGAATAACAATAGCAATAGATGATAAGGGATGTAACCTTTAACGCAATACAGATTCCAAAGCACTGCAGCTGCATTTAAAGCATATCTGATGATCAGAAGAATGAGAACTCTGATCTCAGTTCCTAAGGTCAGTGAAGAAATCAGTACATGCTAAGCATTACAAATTAAGCCAGGTTGGTCCACATCATTTTAAGCTAGAGGTTTTTCAACCCTACCAGATACAAAGCAAATAAATTATTATCTTGAAATGGCATCCATAGAAAATATAACCTACCTAGGCACATTAAAAAATATCCTAGCTAGAGGGTAGAGAATGAAGAAATGTAATTACGAAAAATAAAATGTATTCAATATGCAGTTTTTGACAAATTTTACTAGCGCAATATTCTCTAAACTGGGGTAGAAATATACCTGAAAATCAACATAGACTTTCTATATATTGTAATGTTTATTGTAGAAAAAGTTAATCTCAGCATCAAATAAAGTTAACAAAATGAAATCAAAATATTTAATGATGATCTATAAAAGATGGTCTCAAAAACTAGGTACCTAGGTACCTGGTCAATGAATTCACTCACAATTATTAAACAATAATATGCTTTTGATCATAATCCTTATAAAAATTTATTTTAACTCTGCCTTATTATTATAAATTAATTAAAAAGAACATGATAATTTAATTGTTTTTTTAACATATGATAACAAATAACATGCTATATTTGCATCATTTTAATATGAATTTAAATGTTTGGTTAATCAATTTCACATAATGCATTCAATAAAGATTTTTTCCCCCCATTTTCCTTACTAACTTTCATTGTATGTTTAAAAATACATTAGTGTGTTCATTTCTGCAGAATGAAATGTGGGGATTTGACCTGGTTTAGTTAAAATTTCTCTGGAGTGATGATGGAGCTGAGAGGTGAAAGCTTAATGAAGCAAAGATGGAAAGGAAAAGGGAACAAAGCTAGCAGCAATAACATTTGCAAAAGCCCTGTGGTGGTACCTAAATGGGATATAAACAGGAATAGTATCAACAGCAAAAGCACGGTACAAAATTATTAAAAAGAAAATAATTGAAAAACAGTATTTTTAAAAGCATACACACACAGACACACACACACACACACACACACACACACATTTTTTTCTCTGGATATTGTACATCAAGAAATCAAGCCTAAATTTGAATATTTGAATCTTTGTATTTTATGGCCATGACCCAGGTCTGCTTGTGCTGCTCTAAAGGAATTCCTAAGGCTGGATAATTATAAAGAAAAGAGGTTAATTTGGTTCATGGTTCTGCAGGCTGTGCAAGAAGCATGACACTGGCAAGGAGCTCTGGCTGCTTCCGCTCACAGTGGAAGGTGAAGGGGAGCCATCATGTGAGGATTACAAGGCAGGAGAGAAAGAGAGGAGGAGGTGCCAGGTTCTCTTCAACAACCCATTCTTGTCGAAACTAAGAGTAATTACTAAGAGTGAGAATTCACTTAACTCCCCAAGAGAATGGCACCAAGCCATTCATGAAGAATCCACCCCCATGATTCAAACACCTCCCACCATGTCCTACCTCCAAGACTGGAGATCATATTTGACTACATGACTTGGCATAATCTAACAAACAATATCTAAACCACAGCACCACGTATTACATTGTCAATTCACATTTAGCCTGGAACATATAATTGCTTCCCTTTATTTAAGGCAAACTGTAGTGATAGTAATCTTTGAAACGTTCAATTCTGGCTATACCCCCTGGTTCTGAAATATGCTGTCATTTTAGCTTATTTTGAGAATTTTACTTTTCTTCTTATTGCATTTATTTGTGTTGTTTCTCAACAGGCAATCTTTTTGCCTATTCACAGTTTGATAATCTCAAGTCTGTATTATTCACAAATCCAATTACTGTTCTTTGTGTTTTGCCATTCTAGTTTTTGGTATTAAAAAATATTAATAGATCCAACAATTTTCAAATGTATTAGCAGAGTTCAATTTATATGACCCAAAGGTCAGTGCTACATAATATGTATTTTAAAAGGCAGTACTAAATACTAAGCAGTAGTAAAAGATGGGATAATCAAAAAAGTTTTATAAAGAAAGTGAAATTTGAGTTGTGTTTCCACGTCCTTCAAAAGAGGAAATAGATTTTTATATTTTTGCAAGTTACAATTAATACTATGCTGTTAACAAAAATTATCTTCAAAATATTTAGCAAATGGTGCTGAAGACTGCCGTTCTCTTTTTTTCTCTTTTTTTTTTTTTTCAGTCACAGAAAATTAAACTTGAAAACAAATACTACAACTGAGAACAACTAAATTGAAAAATAGACGTGGTTTCTCTGTACATATGATATTAGAGAAACAAATCAAATTACTTATTAAATGAAAGTTGAATATATAAATATATGAATATATATATCATATATAGCCCAGCCATTTCTAGGATATGTAATTTACCTCTTGCTGCATCACACACCTATTTTCTGATTCAGTGTAGCAGGACTTGCTACCATTAATCACAAACTGGCAGTGGAACCTCTCTTCTGCAAGTGAGAAAAAGTGAAGTTGAGAGAGACTACGGAATTGATCTAAGGCTAGCAGGACTTATTGTAGTAGTCTGTCCTGGACCAAAGGTCTCGAACCAATGATCTTTTTTATAATTCCTGCTATAGCTCATGTAATTCTAATACTTTCTGTAATGCTAATTATTTCATTAGAATTAAATTTAAAGGTTACTGGGAAACCTTTTTAAGAGAGGTGAATCCTGTTTTAATGATTACTTTGTAACCTTATAGCTACCACAGGATGTTTCCAATGCCTGTGTCTGATACAAGAAGAACCGAGAACTACTTATAAAATCTCAAAAGAAAGCATGTCACAATTGTTTTTTAAAAAGTAGGCTATTATTGTTAATTAAGTTCAAGTAAAAAAGCCTGTACTAACATAACAGGGAAAATGTTGTTAAAATAATTTGATTTTATTTGAAACAATCTAGCTTTACACTGCTTATTGATATGATTTGGACTTAGTGAGTCTGTCTTATAAACATTATGTCTTATAAAACATAGAAAATCAGAGAACAAATTAATAGTGTTTGATTTCAAATCAGTGATAGTCTAAATTATTCCATTAAAAATTCATATCTAGATTTACATTAAGAATATGATCTTTCTAAGTCCATTTTAGTCTAGATCTCCATGTGGTATACTGACAATTTTTGTGATAGTATTGGTTTATAGAACTGCTTCACCAATTTCAAACAATCTCTATTGCTGGAATCAGCATGCAGAAAATGAAACATAGTTGACAAAATGAATAGCAAATCCAAGGCATAAATTACATACTCTGAAAAAAAAGTATGCGAAAGAGATATGGCAAGGGAAATAGAAATGAATGCCTATGTGGAGTGCCCTGTGCCGCATAATGGTTTCTTACAAGCTGTTGCTGAGTATGTTAAAGGTATCACAAATTTTCAAGTTGCATAAGACAGAAAATTACAGTGCAGTCTTCCAGGAAAGAAGAGAATAGGCTTAAGCGCTCCTGGTTTTCTTTAGACCCCATGGAAGTGAATTTTTCATCATTTCCATCCTCTAATATTTTTTAAGTGATACTTTTTAAAAAACGATGTTGAAACACTACCAACAAAATGATGTCACAGAACCGATACTGATAGACTAGTTGAAAAGTCCTGCCTTTTCTTTGCCATTGACTGCAAATCAATTTAAATAATTTAAATAGTTCCTGCTTCCTGCCACCTCCAGACTGCTGGAATAGACCTTCAACATTATGTATGCCTCAACACAGCAATAGAAAACTTACATAGAAAATCTGATTTTTTTAGCTCTAAATCTTTTCTCTCTCGAAATCATGTGACTTTAAGATAATAATTTTATGTTAACACATACAGAGAGAGTCTTTTAGAAATGAAAAGAAAGTATGACTGGGCCGTAGCATCAAGGGAAAGAAAGGTGAGGATAGGGTCATCCTACAGGCCTGTGGCAAGGTGGATGATGCAGAGCTATTTTAGCTAGAAGAGTTAAGCGTTTATTTCGGTGCAAAGGGAATTCATTTTGAAGAGGTTTTTTGTTTTTTTTTTTTTTTAAATAGAGTTTCACTCTTGTTACCCAGGCTGGAGTGCGGTGGTGCAATCTTGTCACACTGCAACCTCTGCCTCCTGGGTTCAGGCAATTCTGCTGCCTCAGCCTCCCGAGTAGCTGAGAATACAGGCGTGCGCCTCCATGCCCAGCTGATTTTTGTATTTTTAGTATAGACGGGTTCCACCATGTTGACCAGGATGTCTCAGTCTCTTAACCTCGTGATCCACCCACCTTGGCCTCCCAAAGTGCTGGGATTACAGGTGTGAGCCACCAAGCTTGGCCCATTTTGAAGAGTTTTATGCAAATATGTGGAATGTAGGGGTAAAATGTGGGGGAAAAGAGAACACATAGAGGGCATTTAAATAATCTTAGAAGAAATGGTGGTTGTCATCGTGATAGTAGAGCTAGTAAAAATTGAAAACATTAGATGCTAGAATGTATTTTTAAGAAAGAAACAACCAAGAATTACTGATATATTGAATATGGGGAGTTTAGGGGAAGGTAAGACTCAAAGTCAGCCCCTCAATTTGATAAGCAACCGATTGAAAGTGGCAATTTTTACTGAGCTGGGAGAGATTAATGGGGAATGAGATGGGAGTGTCAAGAATGGCAATTGATTTTTTGCAAAGTTAAGTTTGAGATCATATAAGAAATCTGCATGAGCATGCTGAGTAAGAAGACTGAGGTTTAGAGAAGTCAGATATAAACTTAGGGGTCACCAACCTACAGCATTTAGTGTGGTCTCTATTCATGAGTCAGTTGAAATGAAGAAACATACTGTAGAAGAAAGCAGAAATAGCTTTTTGAGAGGAGGGGAAGAGAGTCCAGGGTGCAAGCAGAAGGGCTCCCTCTTGGTTGGTAAATGCAGGATCTTTCATCCACAGTAGAAAGATGAAGGAAGGCAGACAAGACAGGTGGAAGTGCAGATGTATTTAATGCTAAAATGAAATGGCTGCTCCTAGATGGCTTCTGTTTTTTTAGGAAAGCAATGAGCCAAAGCCATTAGCTGAAACAGGAAAAAGGAAAAATAAAATTGGGAGGAATAGAGAAAATGAATAATATAGGTTTTGGGTCATCGAAAACTAAAGAATATATAAATATATAAATAATCAGACTTCTGGGTAGAATGGATTGACCATTTGAAACTTTTAGTCTTAAGTTTAGGATGTGACAAATCAGTTCCGATGGGTACAGTCACGAAGAGGGCAGAAATTTGAGTTTAATTTGGTATCACACTTTGTCAGTTAAGTAAAACAGATGGAGAAGGAGAGACTTAGAAGTATTACAAGGGTCGTGGTATCATTACAGAGCATTAAATCTAAGTTGTATAAGAAGTAAAATGAATACATATCTTGGAAAATTAGTAATTTATAGAAAAAATAAATTGGAGTCTTCAATAAAGTTAAATATTTGTGGGAAAAAAAACTGAACCATTTGCACAGAGAAGTATTTTTAGTTTAGTTTTTTCATCTGCTACTTTACAAAAGAGGAGCTTCCAATAAGTGACTATTAAACGAAAAGAAAGCATCTTTCTTTAAGAGGCTGCGGGGTTGGTAATATGGTAGTGTGGTCAGGATACAACCAAGTTGCTGTTATAATGAAGCAGAGTGGACATACAGAAATAGTTTTAAAATTAAGGGGAAATTTGCTAATTAGAGATCTTATCAGTCAAAATACATTGTAGGATGTTTTTGAAGGTTGTGTAAGTTTAATTATATTAGATTAACAGATATGTAGAATGTTAAGTGGACTTGGAAGCTTGGATTTCTATTGGTGTAGGAAGAAGTATATGGGTTTCTTTAGTGTATGGGTTTCTAAGGGTGGGAAGAACTGTATGAAGCTTACAAATTTCACAATAGTAATTCTCTTGAGGGAAGACAGAAATCCACTTCAACTTGGATGGTGTGGAGCCTCTGAGCAATTTTCATTTTAGTGCTGGGGAGGCAGCCACCACGATAGTGACTGCAGCTCATGGGTTACTTAAGAAATGGCTTCTTTAGACACTGGGTCATCTGAGGGTCTTTTTATTCAGCAGTTTGTTTTGTCACACATAGCTGCTGGTTCACTAGGAGCTAGGGAAGCTCATCTTTTCTAAAGTAGCAGGTTATTGTTGCAATTGGATTATAACAGGCTTGAATGCTGTTTCTCTTCCATACAACAATATTGTGGAGAGAAATGTGTGTGTGTGTGTGTGTGTGTGTGTGTGTGTGTGTGTGTGTGTGTGTGAGTTAACATGATTTAATATATTTCTACAAATATCTTAATGGATGGTTAGTTCATCACTTATGAAAAGTGGATTCCAAATCTTTTTGATTCTGTCAAATAATTAAGATGTAATATGCATATGTAATCATCCATACCTGAGTATAAATAAATATATAAATAATAAATATACAAATACAAATATATGTATTAAGTATTAAATACATGTATCCTATATTGACGTATTTATAAATCATACATATACATATAAGCCCTCACATATGTATTTTAATGCATATGTATTACATATATAAAAATAGAAGTTAAAATGAAACTTTAATACATACAAGTAGAATTTTTAAGTTTCCTTTCCATAAGTACAATACTTGTGTGAGAGAAAAACACGTAAGCTTTGTGGAACAGCACCATCCAGTTTTGGAAACTACTCAGAAAATAGTTTATTAAACCCACTATCAAAGCTATGTTAAATTCATACAGAATTACAGTTTGATGTTCTAGTATGCAAAAAATATATGAATGAAACTTATATGTATGTATGTATGTATATATATATATATATATATATATAATTTTTGTGAAAAATCCTAGGAAAATTACCTAATTCACAAAATGAGCAAGTAACGGCCTGTACAATATAATACATACTTTTTCAAGAGATGAAGCTAATTTTCAGCTTTTTTTGTAAAAAAAAATTTGTAAAACCTCATTTCTGGACTTACTGTTTAGTATAAGATGTTTTTGTTTGTTTGTACTGTTTTTAGAGTTAACATGCATGCAATTAAAATATGTGTTCTCATGCTCTAAATTTTATATGTAAACATAAATTAAGTATGTGTCTTAGTATGACATGCAATTTGATTTTTCTGGGTCTTTCAGATTCAGTCTTTCTCTTTATTTCCATTGCCTTGACTTGATTAGAAACCTAATTATTTCACATTTGGTTTGCTTCAGTAGTCTCCTGTTCTCTCTACCTACCCACATTCTTTGTCACCCGAGACTCAATCTGTCACCAATCACCACATTATTACTCTAAATATACAATGTGCCAATGCTGGATTGGATTCTCTTGGCAAAATATTTATGGTACACAACAATTTTTAAAAATCACTCTGTTTTCTATTATCAACTTAAATTTATCTGCCTCTATGTAGAGACTTAAAATCTTTATTTCAAAAGGTTTGTCTTCCTATTTTACCCCCACAAATGCATTTTTTGTTTCTTATCCTGTTTTCTTTGATTTTGTTCATTTAGACTTCCATTTTATGATTCATTCAGCATATTATGGCAAAATATATCTCTGCCCAAATATCTCTTTAAGAGAGCCATATAATTGTAAGAAATTAGCTTGAGTGAGAGTAGAACTATGAATATGTTCAAAGACACACAGATGGACTCTAAAACTGCAGTGAGTGAAGGATGGATCTTATAAAAATGGAGGCACTTTTATTTGAATTGGGATTTGCAAACTTAAAAATACAACATGCGCTCAGACTGAGATGTTCTGCACAGTAGAATCTGAATGTCTCCAGGAAATCCTGCAGAGGGAAAAAATGTTGCTGGTAAGATTGCCACCATACAGGGAATACATGAGAAGAAATCTGAGTAGGAACATTAGATATCAGAAAATAAATA
The DNA here is from genome assembly GCF_001604975.1 of Cebus imitator. Classification (NCBI taxonomy): domain Eukaryota; kingdom Metazoa; phylum Chordata; class Mammalia; order Primates; family Cebidae; genus Cebus; species Cebus imitator. The sequence continues at coordinate 4,709,238 of NW_016107355.1, read as the reverse complement.
TGTACCAAGAAATTTTGTATAAATTTATTTCTTTGAAAAGTGTGATGTATAATCTCTCCCCCATACACACACTGTTGTAAAATCTACATTAGCAAACTAATTTTTTAGTTAGTCTTTTGAGGAGAATCAAAGAAAGATTTATATTCATTCTTGGAGTCACAATGATGAAAACAGACTGCATAGCTTCAGAAAATAGAAGAGAGGTTAGCTGGATTCTCATTTAGACACAGATATTGTGCAAAGCATATTAGGTACCAACTCTTTAATACATCCTTTCTTCATATTTCTACCCTACAATGCTTCCATCATTATCTAACTTTTCTATATAAATTATTATTTTAGCAAATATTATACTAGTGTTTTTATGTACTGCTACCTCTAATAATCTAATTGTTCTACTTTATATATCTTATTTTCTTCATCATGCTATAAGAATATAGCATATACATTTGAAGGCAAGAATAATGTACTCCACATTTTCTTTATTCCTTTAGAATCTGCATCTTGACACAACTGTCTTTTTATAATGTCAGCACATTAGGGTTTAATAACTGAATATATATGTATGGTGCTTTACCATTGATATGGGATCATTTACAATATATAGCTTCTTTAAACATTAAATAGTAGAAATACTTAAGCATTAAGTTTTGACATTGGCCCTTTTTTATACTTCATGCTTTCTTTTTTTATATTTGATAATGCTTTCTGTATATATATATATTAATTGTACTTTAGCTTCTGGGGTACTCGTGCAGATCTTGCAGGATTGTTGCATAGGTACACACATGCCACGGTGGTTTGCTGTCCCATCCATCACCTACATCAGGCATTTCTCCCAGTGTTATCCCTCCACAACTACCCCTCCCCTCGCTGTCCCTCCCTTAGCCCCCCAGCCCCCAAAGACCCCAGTGTGTGATGTTCCCCTTCCTGTGCCCATGTGTTCTCATTGTTCAACACCCGCCTATGAGTGAAAACATGCAGTGTTTGGTTTTCTGTTCTTGTGTCAGTTTGCTGAGAATGGTGGTTTCCAGATTCATCCATGTCCCTACAAAGGACACAAACTCATTGATTTTTGTGGCTGCGTAGTGTTCCATGGTGTATATGTGCCACATTTTTCTTGTCCAGTCCATCATTGATGGGCATTTTGGTTGGTTCCAGGTCTTTGCTACTGTAAACAGTGCCGCAATGAATATACGTGTGCATGTGTCTTTATAATAGAACAATTTATAATCCTTTGGATATGTAACCAGTAATGGGATTGCTGGGTCAAATAGAATTTCTATCTCTAGATCCTTGAGGAATTGCCACACCGTTTTCCACAATGGTTGTACTAATTTACACTTCCACCAACAGTATAAAAGTGTTCCTATTTCTCCACATCCTCTCCAACATCTGTTGTCTCCAGATTTTTTAATGATCGCCATTCTAACTGGCATGAGATGGTATCTCAATGTGGTTTTGATTTGGATTTCTCTAACGACCAGTGATGATGAGCATTTTTTTCATGTTTGCTGGCCTTATAAAATAAATGTCTTCTTTTGAAAAGTGTCTGCTCATACCCTTCCCCAACTTTTAAATGGTAAAAGAGTGTTTACTGCATAGGAAGAAATATGGTCAGAAAACTGAAATCTTACATGATTTGTTTTCATTTTGTATTTTAAGCTTGTAATTTGTAAGCTATCAGTAGCATCACCAATAACTAAATATGAGTCCTGAGGATAATTTGGTGTAGACAGATGGAGACATACAAATGTAACCGTTTGAGACACCCAAAGAGACTCACAGTTGTTTTTCCTACCCAGAAAATCTACTTTATTGAAAATGTCATTGCAGGTAAACAAAGAAAGATCATTGTCCAAATCCTGGCAACCAATGGTAATGTTGCCAGTAAAAAATCCTAACTAACTTTGGAGTCATTATTTGAATTACTAAGCTTGGTTTGCTGTTTTTATTCTTTCTTCTAAAAGTGAAGGTAAACATAAATCACATTATTAACCAGCTTACTTTAAAAAAATAGAAAACAGAAAATGTTATAAATATAAATGACTAAATCCTATTCGATTAAGCAAAAATATCAAAATTCCTTCTTTAATACATAATAGGTTTTTGAATATATACAAGCTAATCAAATTACCAAATTCATGTAACAGACATTAGAGTTACGAGGAGAATCTAGCTTCAAAGAATGAAATATTTTATGAAATCATTCATGATATTTCAACTTTTTGGCAACTTTTAACAATATAGTCTAGCATTGTTGTATATTTTTAATTTTACTTTTGTATTTCATCATGGGTCATATAGGGACTATGCTTAAAAATCAGTGACTGTTTTATCAAGATTAAAATTCTGCCACATTGGGAAAATCTAGTTATTTGCAGATTATTTTAATGGCATTAGGAACAGAAACTCTAGACCTCTCATTCTTAATTTTAGTGATTTTTTTCTAGTTACTAATTTGCATGAAAGAGTAAAATAAAATTAAATAGTATATTGAATAACTGATCAAGGACTATATAACATAAATTATTGTAACACCACAAATGAACCATTGGCTAGAATGTATGATACAATGTGATAGCTTACCATTCGTTAGCTGATATATGAAAATCTGCATTCAACCTAAGCAATTCTCTTAAGGCATAATACATTAAAGTGAAATCCTCAAAAGTAGAATTAAAAATCTCAATAAAATATTAATGAGTCAAATTAATTCTACTCAACTTATCCCAACATTTGAACTCTTTCAAGCAATTAAGTTGTTCTCATATTTGATAACTCAAATATTTGATAACTCTCATATTTGGGATAACTTCCAAACCCAATTGCTACACAATTTAACTAATATTGGTTTTGTTTAAAACTTGGTTCATATCTGTTGTCCAAATATATGGCTTTGATAACCATAATCTTATAGATTTATGTCGGTACAGCATCCAATGATTATTTCAAACAGATCTTACCTCAAATCATAAAAAATATGAAAGCATGGTATTAGTAAAAATGTAGCCACTGTCATTTTCTTCTTGATTTTGAATTCTCAGATTTTGAATCGTTTTTGAATTCTTTTTGAATTCATTAAACAGAGAATTATAGTGGTAGCCTTCAGGTTCTAAATGTGCCAGAATGAACCTAAATATTTACTACTGAATCTGTACCTGCTGAATGGACTCCTACATTTTATCATTTGAATTTACTTTCTTCCTTTTTCCCATGTTACTCTATAATTATAGTTCACTAATTTGAGTTAAGAATGGATTAACACTCAAACACATTGACAATATACATTGCTAGTATTTCTTTTTCACATTTGATAACTTCTTTTAAAATGATGCATTAATAATTTTATATTTTAACTAAATTATAAAACAGTTATTTGAGAGTCAAAATTAGGTTTAGAAAATAAATTGATCACATTTCTAGAGACCTGTGACATATTATGCACCTAATAATTGTCCAGTAAATGATAAATAATATCCAAATACAGCCACCTGTGAACACATTCACCAGGATATATTTATTTGCTAACTACAAAAATACCCATATTATTTTCAAGTCATCTTCCACATTTAAGGAGAGGCCATAATCAATATAAAGCTCCTGAATTACTGACCAATAACTTTCTAATCGTATTTTTATGATTTTGATTTAAAAAGTTATTTATCTCTTTTGATAAATTCCTGCTATGAATTCTACACATATATGTAAAATATACAATGTGTGTGTGTGTGTATATATGTGTGCATATATAATCAGCACTGATTGTTTTAATAAGTGAAAATGAATTGAATAGGGCAATTACATCACTAGCAAAATTTTTCCACTATTATAGAAAACAATTGGAATTGTGTAAGTTTTTTAGGGGACAAACAAATATTTAGAAATCCTTATTATTTGTTGATATAGAAATAATGCAAACTAAAAATATGAACTTGCTGTACATAGCAATATAAAATAAATGTTCTCAATGTGACTGATAGGAAACACTGTTGATTTTGGTTGCACTATTTTTATAACTGGACTAGAAACAACCACTGTTGGCCAAGATTGAGCTGGATGAATTAACCTTGACAGTAGATAATAACAGTGTCACAGATTTTACACTGCATACATTTTGCAATGGAAAGGCTGCCTGAGGCGTTGTATTAAAAATACTACAGTGCTACTTAGTACTTTGAAATGTTGAATGTTCTATAGATTTGCCACAGTTGCTTACTTCCTGCTAATCAATACTTTTAATATTACATGATTAGACTGTTTTCAACAGTGCATACTTCATGGTGGTGGACTGCTATGTTATGCACTAGAAGCATTAACATTTGGAAATATTCATGTTGGATGTATTTTAAGTTTATTGTGAGTTATTACCTCAGATCAGTTTTGTTCTCATTGTTTCGTAACCTAGTGGACAATACAGTGTCTTACCTTTTCCTCAATAAACAACCAATTTTTATGTCTTCATTAGTGCAAGTTCGAATGTTCAAACTCCTTAACAAAAGCTTCTTCCCATTATCCTTTAATGTGTATGGTTTTGATAATATACAAAGTATTTTCTGTATGATTCTATCCTACAACCACTCTTATAAAGTATCCTCATCGCTGATTTTTAGCTTACAGCTTTGGTCTCTAAGTAAGTGCTGTTAAGTCTTTCCAAGCATCTAAGGCTTCCCTTCTTCTCTCATTCATCATACAAAGCATTATAGCTGTTCTCCAAATCTTATACATAAATCATATTAATCAATAGATTAAATGAAAACTTTTTCCTGGAAATTTACTAAGGACCTAATACAGTTTTAGCCATTAGGAAAGAAAATGAAGATATTTAAAATAATCCCCAAATCTAAATTTATAATATTGACCTCACAAGGTTTAACCTAGAAATGTATTTTCTTTATATTTCTAACCTTTTGTCTCATTATTGCTTTGAATTAGCCTTTCTCTGGTGTTCCAAACGTCAAATATAATATTAATTCTTCTTTCCTCTTATTTCATCAGTGGTTAAAATTTTAGTCTATCTTAATAACACTTTTTAAAACCACCTACCGATAGTAGATGTCCCCTAACAAGTTTCCTTGCCTTCATCCTTTTTCTGGAATAAGGCGTTCTAAAAATCCACCTAGAATGTACTTCTCACAGTTCAGGGTAGTCAGTACTGAACATCTAGATCAGCTTTTGATCAAAAAGAATTTAATAACAGCTTCCATGTGAAAAATTAGACTGTAATTTCTATTGCTGCCATAGTATCAAGTTGCCCCAATTCATCAATGGCAGGCCCTTATTGTGTGGGTTAACCTAAGAACTGCCTGCCAGTACACATTGCCACTTGCCCTAATTGGACTCTGCATTGACTTTAATCAGGTATTGCATATTGTTCTGCCTTTTCTTCCCTCTTCTCCTTCCAGGACTCTAGTAAGTATGTGCTAGATTATTTTATATTATTATGCATGTTAATGAGACTTTTGTTCATTATTTTCACTCTTTTTTTCTCCACTTTACTATTGTTATGTTCTCAATATTTCACTAATATTTTCATCTGCAGTTTTTGTTTAGGTTTATCTAGTGATATTTTTTATTTTCATATGCTATATTTTAATTCCAAAAGTTCCGTTTATTTTCTTTTAAATGATAGTTGCCATTGCCAATCTTCATCATTTTTATGTTGCGCTTTAAATCCTTGTATTAATACATACATTATAACACATGTTTTCAAGTTCTTATATAATATTTCCAGCATTTCTGCCATTTCTTGATACACTGCTGTTGAATATTTTTTTTTTCTGATTATGGCTTACATTTGGTGGCCTCTTTCCATATCTAAATTTTTATCATTTGTTAGATATTATGAAGGCTCAGTGAGTAAAAATTTTCCTTGTGTTATTTTCAAGAATGTGGAAGTATGTTTTATCCAATAGATAAGAGGCTTGCCATTGAGCATAATTGTCTTGAGATTCATTTATGAACTTAATGGGAGTGAGTCTAGTTTATTCAAGGAATAGCTGAATAGTGGTACTAAGAAATGACACTTCTGATATCTCTTCTAAATGCTCTCTGTGTAGAATGAGTTTCTCCACTCTAGTTCAATGTAACTCTTAAAATTTCCCAGCGATATGTGAGTCTATAAAAGTGTTTATTAGTAGCATTACTTTCCCTGGAAATTGTTTTATGCAGGGTCTTTTGGAATTTTTATCTGCCATATGCACATATTAGTATTCAGCCAAAATGTAAGTCTCTCCTTTTTTGTTTTCTGCCCTTCATATCCATTCATCTTGGCTTCTTCAAACACCAATCTCTGCTTCTTCCTAATTTGTTGAAACTGCAAGGTACTTTATAGATTTACTTCCTTTTTAGACCAGAAATTATCTCCAGGCAGACAAATGAGGCTGTTTTTAATGATCATCTTGTTTATTTTTCTTCTCTCAGGGATTGCAATCCTATGCTGAGTAATTTATATTGCCTGAAAATACATGTTTTATATATTTTGTCCAGTTTCTATTTGTTTGTAGAGGGAAGACTTGAAATAGAACTAGGACGATTTGTTGATAAATACTTCATTCTGACTAGAAGAAGTTGCATTAAACCCTACTGATCTTGACATAATCATCCTCTTGGTTTAAGACACCTATGCTCACATTAGTGTTGGGATCAATAATTGGTCCACAAGTCTTACAAGAAACTATTTTAGACCTTTTCCTCAGTATTAACAGATAAATTCATATTGCATTAGCCTGCTTATTCATCTTTTGGACAATTGTTTAAGTAAACTTCAGGTTCTCCATTGCTAACTATTTCTCACATAACATGAAAAGCAAAATTTTTCATAATGAGTATTATCTGAATGCTAGAATAGGAAGAAAGAGGAAACACAATTATGGGAAATAGTGTGGAATGAGAGGAAGCATGGAAAGAATAGGAAAATAAACAGATCACAATGGCTACAAATAAGAGTTCAAATTGGCTAGAAATAGATAACCCCTGATGACAGAATAGAACTATATAATGGATAAGTTGAATGCATCTTTTCATTCAAATTCTTCAACACATATTTAGTTATCTACTAGTATTTATTCTACTCACTGGAAATACTGTGACTAAAAAGTATACATGATTGCCATCTTTTGAGATTATAAGGTTTTGAGGGACAATATATTTTGAAAAATATAGAAATATATAGTTGTAAAGTTTGATATGTGTAATGAGAGAAGAATACATCACACTAACGGAGAGTGCAGAAAGAAATAATATAAATTGAGAGATTGGGCAGGTCTTTGATGATGTGATAATAAAAATAGGATTTGTATAATGGGTCTCATTCTGTATTTCTCTTTCTACCATATAGCTCAACCTCAACAGTACACAAAATTCTATTTATTGACCCCTTTGGCCCCTCAGCATTTCTCTCAAATTCACTCTTTTTTATCTGAGTTCATTCCACCTTTGTTAGTCTCTTTTTACTAGAACTTTCTCCAATGCATTCATTTCCTCCTGTAAGAGTTGAAATGTTCTGCAACAAGTGTTCACTCTCCAGTCCACAGAGAAGACTCTTTCACCCAAAATTCTTCAGAGTTCCTACCTTCAAGAAGGATTCCAAAAAATGCTTAGCATAATTCATGATCAGTTCTATGGTTGCTTCTATAATCTAGTCTATCCTATAACTAATGTTTTGCAAAAAAAAAAAAAAAAGTTGTATTTTTTTATCCTCCATTCAAAATCCAAATGAAACAATCAGAGTCTCACTCAATGAGTTTTGAGAAAAAATACAATGGGGAAGATATACTTTATTCAGGGTGTATTTCTGTGGTGTTAGATTTATTTTGATGATGTCTTTTTCATTAGGAGGTGAGTCATAGAAAGCTGGTTTTTCAAAAATGCTGGTTCATTCAAATCACAAAGTGAATTATTTGTAAACAGAATTCCTAAATAGAATTATTTGGGGCCTGCTTGAGAAGTTCTGAATCACAATTTCTGAAGTTAGGTTATGTGTCTTTATTTCAATAGCTCCAGAAGTAGTAACGAAGCAGAGCCAGGGTCGAGAATCACTGTACTAGAAGGAAGGGAATTATTTCCCAACATTGCTACTGTCATTCCCCTACATTTCTAAACAGTAGGCAGCTAGGAAATTCTTACTGAATTTATACATAAATACAATTTTTGTACTTTTATGTGTAAGCTACTTACATAGTTACTATTTGTTTAAATTATAGTTGCCTCTAATTTTATATTTTCTGGGTCGCTATCATCATCAAGGGTTATAATGCATGAAGTAAAACAATAAAAATATCAATGAATTTGTAATGTTCATGTAGATGCTAAAGAATTTATTTTTCCTATGATACACTTGAATACAAAATGTCCAATTACATGGTGATATTTTTATTTTCCCTTAAATTCCATGATTATTCTGTATAACAGACTGATGAGAATATGCTCTTATGTTTTTTGTAAGCAATTAATTAGACTGAAATAGTTTTCAAATATAATGCATTATAACAAAATTATGACGACTTTTTATACTATGTTTGGCTAATGCCTTGTTAAAGTGCATTAGCTAAATTAACATGACCAATCAGTCACTGGAGAATAAACCAAGAACCATTCAAAAAAGTAAACATTCTCACCAGCACTATTCAGTTGAAAAGTACATTAAATCTTCCTATTAAAAAGCTTTTTGAAAATTCTAATCTGCAATTATTGATGTAGATATATTTTATCTGGTATTTGCTACCATTTTAATCATTATTTTGACAGAGTTACAAGCCCTTCAACCAAGGAATTCACCACAAAAAAAAAACATAGCTGAAGAACTAGTCATCCAACATCAAAGTACAAGGCATGCCGTGCTATGCCTTCTTTGATAATAATGCAATTTCAGAAATTCAAAAGCTTCAAGAATAATATATTTTAGAGATATGCAGGCATTGTGCACCAGTTTCAGTTTGCCTTATTTTAGGAAGCCACACTTATTTTACTTTCAAATTTGAAAGTCCTGCCTTATTATTTTGCCTTATTTTCTTTAGTATAAGTAAATTTAATAACTTAAATAAGATTTTTTTGATCTTGTAGTGTTGGTTATGTTATATCATTAACTTACAGGCTAAGTGATTTTCTTCTCATTCATTCATCTTTTGAATGATTACCTATTGAATACCTAGAATGTCAAATACTGTTGTTATTTGAAATATTCATAATATATACTCTGATCCTTATCCACTAGGGGAATGATACTACAAAGAATGACACTAAAAACATAGCTATAGAAAATGAATAGACAATGAAATCATCATACGTATATTCTAGGCATTTTTAAAACTACCAATTGGATTTTAAGCAGCAGTAAATAATTTGGTCCTTGTGGCTCCCTGCTTTCTCACCTAATTGATAAAAGTAAATTAATTTCGGTTTTCAGCCACCATACAGGCACAACTACAAGCCCTGGTCTTAGCTGGATTCATAAGTTACACTTCTATGTGTAGATTACTTGATCACAATTTTCTCATCCATAACACGAGAAGACTAGGCGTCTCATTCTTACTCTACACAGCCACAATCTTAAGGCATGCTGAAACCACAGTAGTCTAGTATGTTGTAAAACAGAAGACAGTAAAAACCTTATTCCAAGAACTGCATTTAAGACACCTTGACACGCTCAGCTTCTAAATGCACGTAGGTTAAACACAGAGATAGATAGATCCAATATTTTTTTCTGTAGCCATCACACAAAACCTTAGTTAAAAAGGTGGAAAACTCTAAAAATTGATTTTTTTTCTGAATAACCTTGCTGGTTCTATTCATGAATAAAGAAGAAAAAAGATAGCCTGATGAGAATTACCAGTATATGGGGTCTTTTTATGATACTTTACAAATCAATTTTTATATACTGCTTAATATCACATTTGGCTATCAACCATCATTGATAACATTGTATATCCAACAATTTCTCAACCTTTGGTTTATGTTTAGGTCAATACTGAATCCTGATGTTTCCAGCTTAAATATTTTTTCCCTAGATAACTTCCTGAAAGTTTCTAACCCAAATAATCACAAGAATCTTAGAGTGATCACGTGTTCAGAAATTATAAGTGGCTTGTACTTGCTTCATGGTTATGGAGTGAAAAATAAAACATCACCCTCCAAGGCAGGTTCTGCAATCACTGGCAAGAGGTTTGTTCCTCTGGAGCCACCAAAGCCACATGTCTCAGGGTAAAGCACCCTAATCTTGTCAGGGAAACAATAATTCTGTTAAGTGAGAAAAACAGAAATTGATTCCTACATATGAAAGTAATTCAGGAATGACTGAACAAAGGCAGCTGGTTCCCCAAACTGTAAAAATGCCAAGAGAAATTGATATTTCAAATTATACATATATACATACACAGACACACTCACACAGACACCCTCACACACACTTACAGACACACAGAGACACACATATCTATTGTCCCAAGTGCAGTGGCACAATCTCGGCTCACTGCAACCTCTGCCTCCTGGGTTCAAGCGATTCTTCCACGTCAGCCTCCCAAGTAGCTGGGACCACAGGCACGTGCTACCATGCCTCGCTATTTTTTGTATTTTTAGTAGAGATGGGGTTTCACCACATTGGCCAGGATGGTCTTGATCTCTTGACCTTGTGATCCGCCCGCCTCAGCCTCCCAAAGTGCTGGGATTACACACGTGAGCCACTGCACCTGGCCCGGAGCTTCTTGTTCTGTATTCAGTCTGATGTAACTCATCAGTGCTACTCCTAGAAATATCAGTCTACTTCTCCCCAATTTCACACTCCCATTTTTTTAAAGAAATGTCTGTATCTGTGAAAAATATAGTGGACACAGCCTAAACGGTTCTCCAGAGGGATTGCATTTTTGTGTAAACCCACTTTAGTGTGGATAGAATCTGATTAGATTATAAGAAGGGTAAAGTCATACAAAAAACATAATTAAAGTACAATGTCAATTGATTTCAAGTTAACAAAAGGGATAATATCCTGCGTGGGCTTCACATCATCAGGTTAAAGCTCTTAGAAAGAGGGCCTGGGTTAGCAGCAATCCCATTCCTGGGTATATACCCAAAGGATTATAAGTCATTCTACTACAAAGACACATGCACACATATGTTTGTCGCAGCACTATTTACAGTAGCAAAGTCTTAGAACCAACCCAAATGCCCATCTATGATAGGCTGAATAAAGAAAATGGGCCAGGCATGATGGTTCATGCCTGTAATCCTGGCACTTTGGGAGGTTGAGGCAGGCAGATCACAAGGTCAGGAGATCAAGACCAGCCTGGCCAAGACGGTGAAATTCCGTCTCTACTAATAATACAAAGATTAGCTGGGCGTGGTGGCAGCCACCTATAATCCCAGCTACTTGGGAGGCTGAGGTAGAGAATTGCTTGAACCCAGGAGGCAGAAGTTGCAGTGAGCTGAGATCATGCCACTGCACTACAGCCTGGGCAACAGAGTGAGACTCTGTTTCAAAAAACAAAAAAAGTGTAGCACATATACACTATGGAATACTATGCAGCCATAAAAGATGAGTTTATGTTTTTCGTAGGGATGGATAAAGCCGAAAACCATTATCATCAGCAAACTAACACAGGACAGAAAACCAAACACTATATATTCTCATTCATAAGTGGGAGCTGAGCAATAAGAGCACATGGACTCAGGTAGGGGAATATCACACACAGGGGCCTGTCTTGCCAGCGGGTGGAGAGCAAGAGGAGGGAGAGCACTAGGACAAATACGTAATGCATGCAGGTCTTAAAACCTAGATGACGAATTGATGGGTGCAACAAACCACCATGGCACATGTATACCTATGTAACAAACCTGGAATTCAGCACATGTATTCCAGAACTTAAAGTAAAATTAAAAAAAAAAAAAAAAGGGAGGGACTGGATTAGAAAGATTCTCCTGCTGGACCTGAAGATGGGAACAGCCATAGCCATAGCTATGTATGTGACACATGGTAGGACACTGGACACAGATTAGGACCTAAGGACACCATCTGGCTGACAGCCAGAACAGAAATAGAAATCTCAATGAATTCCATCAACAGCCTGCAGGAGTTTGGAAATGGAGCTTTAACAGTCCAGACTCTCAAGAGAGCACAACATCAACTGACACCTAAACTGCAGCCTGGGGAGACCCTGAAACAGAAAATTCAGCTAGACCATGTATAACTCCTGATGATACAAGAACTGCGACTATAGAAGTATGCTGCTTAAGGCGCTTTATTTGTGGTAATTTGTTGCATGGAAGTAGAAAACGAATAGAGGTAACATTTACATATAGGCAGGAGCAGCCTTGTCCATATTACTACATGTGAGACTGCTCACTGAAGGACACTGAAGGGCAGTACCAGTAGACCACTTAGGGGAAGTCCCTTCTCACTGCACTGAGGCAGAGGCCTGTATCACAAAGCTCCTGTCGGAGCCTGTCGTTCTTCTTGTTTGTCTGGACATAGAAGTCTTTGCTTGTGAACTTCCAGAAGATATCTGTTTGTTTCTACTTGTAGGTCTGTGTGATACTTGATCTTCTTTCTCAGTCATATTTGTTATTTTGTCAGTGGTACTGTTTTTTTCCAGTCTTACTCTAAATATGCCTTCTTTAGCCTATTTTTGTCATTTCCCCATGAAGACTAAAATCCAGACTCTCAGACGGGGTAAGAGACAGATGAGCTTCGCTTCCTTAATATTCCCTTAGTGTTTTTCATGTTTATTTAGTGTTTCATCAAACAGAAAGAAAATAACAGACATAACAAAAACGAAATCTTGCCATCAGTCAGATGTAAGTGCCATGCCTATGCACAGAGACAAAAAGGTGAAGGGGAGAATGACATTACTTTTCTCTTCGGAAGTACCAGAATCAAGATGCCTGCCCACCTGTTTTCTCTAGATTTATTATAAAATGAATCATTATCAAAATAGGAAGGCTTAATTTTCTACTCTCATGTTCAATGAAAAAATTAGTATTTTTACCTTAATAATGATTATGGGTATATGAAAAGAAATTATATCATTGTTAGGCTCTATTAAATTTGCATTATAATATTGATTCCAAGAAGTGACATTTGACATTTTAGATCTGTCGTTCTTGGAAAGGCCTGAAAATGGTCTATGCTTGAATTAAAAATTCAATACAAAAATATGATAGGCTGACTACTGCATTAATTTGGTGTTTCAGTTGTGCTACCTCTGAATTATATACCTGTGCATATTTTACACATATGTAATACTGATAACCTTGTTATATTTATGCAGTTATAATTTGAGAAATCAAGAATTACTTAAATTTTTTCTCATTATTTTCCCACGGTGGCTATACTTGATGCAATATTGTTTAAATGTTAATAGATCTATTCAATTTTACCCCTGGGTGGTGAACCAATATAATTATAGCTTTCAACAGGGAAGAAAACAAAGGCTTTTGAAGTTCAATGATATTAGTGGATTTACACAGCTAGCGAGTAATGAAGCCAAGGCTTGTTTCCCTCACTGCACCTGAACTTACAGGGCTTATTACTACTCTTAATGTGTCTTATAATCTACATAACAATTTTATTAAAATTTATAAGTATTTTCTGACTCCTATGTAACTGTCAGTCATCTATCTGTTTATCTGACTCTTACACAAGGCTATTACTCATCTATCAGTAATCTATTTCCCATCTATATTAATATTGCTTAACATGTGGGTCTACTTTCACTTAATTTTAAGTGATTTGTTTTTTCATTTGTCATGCTAAAATGTAGAAAAAAATCAAGTTCTCTTAAGCAATCTAGTCACTTTTGGCTTTATTCTATGGGCAAAAACATACTTGATGACTGGTGATGCATCTCATTATTATTTAAATTTTACATGTAATGAATTTTTTCCCAATCTCTTAAGAAATGAAGAAAATAATGACATATCTTGAATGCGTCTGTATCTTGAAAATTTCTGACTGGTTTCATTTTAGCCCTTAAGGATTGACGCTGTGTGCAGTATATATTTAAGTGACAGATTTGACAGGTTAGGCAAGAAACTGTAGAGTAAAAACACAATTAATTGTGGTCAATATAAACTGCAAAAAAATGAGTGCTTTTTCTTTTAAAATTTCCGAAGAACTTACAATACCGGTGAGTTATAATATCTTAAATAAGATTAAGTTTTAGGTAGTATAAAAAAATAAATTGTATTCTCCTCTTAGAAAGGCATAAACAATATAGTTTGACAGTATATTTAAAAAGGGAACCAGAGAAAATAATTATAGTAAAATGATTCCTTCTTATAAACCTCTTCTTTAATGCTTATTTTAATTTTAATTTTTTTTCTTTTTGGTTATCTTCCGATTTTAAATTTTGTAACATCTCTCTCACCAGTTGATTTATTATAATAAGTATAGCAGTGGAAGCTATTTAGATGGACAGTTTTATCAGATCATTGTTTTCAGAATATGAGGCATTTATTTTAAATAAAATATTTGGGAGTTTTATGTAATATTTTGCAAGACAATTTAATCAGTACCTCTGTGATATTTTAAAAAATCAGTACAATTAGTAGAAAAATAAGTATAATTTAATTTACAACACAATAAAGTTGAAATGTAATTTAATTTACAGTTCAACAAATCAGCTCTTTCCGTCATGTTTTCTCATTTTTTACATAGGTATATTTTTAGGTTTAATCTCTTGTTAATATTCAGGACCTTTTGACTTCTTCAACTTTATGGACTTCATGGACTCATTTTCCTTCTATTATGGTCATTTTCTCCACCACTATAAAATGAAGGGAATGAATTAATACTTTATGATTCCCTCAAACCCAGGTTTATAGTCAATTACTCCCAGGGGTGAGAAACTGAAATTGTTGATCTGATAGGAAGATGACACATGTGATACCCACATGAAGAACAGCCTGTATGACTCACCCACCTCCCACCGGCCCCCCATCCCTGCACTCAGCACTAAAGTGGTTATCACAATTAAAGGGAAAATGTTCAATCAAAACCAGTAGTTGGTGGTAGTAGTTACTAGTCTATAGTAAAGAAAAAAAAACTAGCAGAAAGAGCTCAAAGTGTGAGATTTGCATTCTTGTTTTTAATAAATTAAAAATCCTGGCTTTTAATTTATTGGAAGGTTCTTATTCATAAAACAAAATTTGATTAGATGAAAGAAACCAGTGCTTTTCAGAATTTATTGTGCACACAGATTACCTGGGATGTTATTAAAATGTAAGTTCTGATTCCACAGGGTTGGAGTGGAGGCAGCATCTGCAGTTCCAATAAATGCCCAGGTACTGTTGATGTTGCTGATCCATGAATCATCACCTATGTAGTAAGCATCTAGAAGATTTCTCTGAGTTGTAAAATACTGCTTTCTATTGCTATTTATTGACTTAAATTTAACCCCTTGTGAGGCAGTGTTAATGCAGCCTGTTTATAAGATTATTAGTTTTGTAAAAGATAGATATAAAGAATAGTGAATAAGGAGGGCAATTATGTTTCTAATAAGGCAAAGGGAAAAAATCATTTCTGGCTTTTAAAAAATTAGTTCACATACATATACACTGGAATGAAGAAATAGTAATTTTATTTTATTCTATAAATTAGTATCATGTAGAAAAACAACATAAAATACATATACACTGTAATTAAATAATAGTAATTTTATTTTATTCTATGAATTAGTATCATGTAGAAAAACAATATAAAATACATATATACACACAGCTATATATTCAATTATATGCTACAATATAGTAACTTTACTATAAATACAACGTGAAGAAACAAATTTACCATCCAAGGATCCCTCCCAAAGTTCAATGAATCCATGCAATCAAAGTTTCTACCTTGCCCCTCACCCATTGTGTTTGTTTCCTATTGCTGCTATAACAAATCGAGTGGTTTGTTAACACACACACTGATTCTCTCATAGAACTGAAGATCAGGAATTAAAATGGGGACACAGCACATCATTCCTTCTGAACACAGCAGGGGAGATTTAGAGGAGAATCTCTCTAAAGGAGAATTTATTTTCCTGTTGGTTACAACTTCTATAACCTTTCTACATTCCTTGGCTTGTGGGCTCTTCCTCCATCTTCAAAGCCACCAGCATATTATATGTACATTTCTCTCTGACTTCTGCTTCACTTATCACTTAATGTTCTGTCTAACTCTAAACCTCCTGCCTCCCTTTTATAAAGGCCAAGTTGATTACATTGGGCTCACCAAATAACCCGGGTTAATTTCCCCATGTAAAGATCATTAACTTAATTACAATTACATTTGCTAAATCCATTTTGCCATGTGGGGTAATCTGTTCCCAGGCTCTGAAGATTAGCCCTTAACATCTCTTGGAGCCATTATTCAGCCTACCACACTTGCTATATCTTCCAGAATTTTGGAGGAAGTAATTCATTCTGTAAACTTCCAGCTGGAAAATGTTATCATGTGTTATCTCAATCTGTGGCATCTCTGGTAATTACTGAAAAGGTTATTACCTTTGGTCATTTATCTATTCATTTATTAATGCATTCACGATTATTTATTGAGCACGTCTTATGTTACGTGGTCTGTGCTACATGCTGAGAACATGAGGATGAACCAACAGACGTCTTGCTTCATTCAACAAATATTTCTTTCTTTTCTTTTTTTATTTTTTAAATTATATTTTAAATTCTGGGGTACACGTGCAGAATGTGGTTTGTTACATAGGTATACACATGCCATGGTGGTTTGCTGCATCTATCACTCCTTCATCTACATTAGGTATTTCTCCTAATGCTATCCCTCCCCTAACCACCCACCCCCTGCCATCCCTCCCCTAGCTCTCCACTCCCCAGCAGGCCCTGGTGTGTGATGTTTCCCTACCTGAGTCCATGTGTTCTCATTGTTCAACACCCACTTATGAGTGAGAACATGTGGTGTTTGGTTTTCCGTTCTTGTGTCAGTTTGCTGAGAATGATGGTTTTTGGCTTTATCCATGGCCCTGCAAAGGACATGTACTCATTCTTTTTGTGGCTGCGTAGTATTCCATGATGTATGTGTCACATTTTCTTTATCCAGTCTATCATTGATGGGCATTTGGGTTGGTTCCGAGTCTTTGCTATTGTGAGCAGTGCTGCAGTAAACATACATGTGCATGTGTCTTTATAATAGAATGATTTATAATCCTTTGGGTATATACCCAGTAATGGGATTGCTGGGTCAAATGCTATTTCTAGTTCTAGATCTTTGAGGAATTGCCACACTGTCTTCCACAACGGTTGAACTAATTTACACTCCCATCAAACAGTGTAAAAGCGTTTCTATTTCTCCACATCCTCTCCAGCATCTGTTGCCTCCAGATTTTTAAACGATCACCTTTCATTCAACAAATATTTCTTAAATGCTTCCCTGTTCCAGTCACTGGTCTAGTTGCTGGGAACACAGAAGTGATCAAGAGTTAAGGTTCCTATTCATTGTTAGCTTACATTATTATGTGTTAAAACATATACAACATAAACAATTTAAAAATTTATCAAACTGATGCCTTCCATGCAAATAGTTAAAGTGTAATGTGATAGATAGTGGTGAGGTAGTCATTTTGCATTGCTTTGGCAGGGAAGGCTTCTCTGAGCTGGTGACATTTAAGCTGAGAGATGGATGACATTAATGCCCCAGTCATGCAAATATCATGTTTTAAACAAAGAAAGCAGCTACTGCAAAGCCCTTCAGGGAAAAGAGTTTGGCCTTTCCCTCCTAAGCACAAAAAGACATAAAATGTAACGTCATTTTAAGCAAATAAGGTGAAGGCAACCAGGGAGGAATTGTCCAGTTCACAGGCAACACCTAAGCCTTCCTGCATTAACAGGCTCCCTGGCTCCCTTGCACTCACACAGAGATCCTACTCTGTATGATCCCTCCTGTTTCTCTTATTCTATCCACTGGGCCACCTTTCACCAAAACCCAATTCTGCATTCTCTGCACATAACTCTAATTTGGCTTCCCTCAAAAATTTTTTATTGCTCTTTCTTGCACACCTCCACTCCTCAGTGGCAACTGGCTTTGTTCCTCATGCTCCATCTAGATCCTTGTTCCTCTAGCCTTGTCCTCTGACTCATGTCCTAACAAATTATTGTTTTCCCTCATTATTCTCAGTATCCATCACTAACTTCTCAATTCCTTTAATAATCCGGTTCCTGTAGCCATGGGCTTTATGTTGAATTGTATCCTTCCTAAATTCGTATGTTGAAGTCCTAAACCCAGTACCTTAGAATGTGGCTGTATTTGGCAATAGGGTCATAGCAGGATGTAATGGGTTAAGATGAGGTCGTCTGCGTGATTCCCAATCCAATATGACTGTGTATTTATAAAAATAGAAACTTTGAAGACAGGCACACGCACATGAAAGGAATGGCATGTGAAAAGAAAGTGCCACACACAGGGAAGATGATGTGAAGACACTGGGTAAATACCATCTACAAACCAAGAGATGTCTGAAGCTACCGGGCTCTAGGAGAGAGGCCAGAGGCAGATCCTTCTCTTGCAGCCACAGAGGGAGCAAGGCCCAGCTAACACACTGACTTTGGGCTTGCAACTGACAAAACCATGCGAATATCAATTTTTGCTGTTCCAAGTCATCCAGCTTAGAATGCTTGGTGATGGCAGCCGTGGGAAACTCCTATGCCTTGGTGGGTCAGTTTATCACTCACATCTGCAAACACTGGGGCCTGTCAAACTTCAAACTGTTGAATTATCTGAAATCTGAAACTTGACCTTTGCACTCTCTGACTGCAATTTCCTATGAATCCAGCATTTTTTCTTGGCTATTCTCTCTAAACCTCGTCTTTGACCAGATTTGATCTCTCTACATCTACCCATTGATTTCCTCCTGGTGCTCAGTCTTTTTCCCTCTGCTGTCAACCCCCACGTTGGCTTTTCATTTTAACTCTGCTCTTTCTGATAATTGTAACATCTTTCTCTTGTTCTCTATGACAAACCCTAATTCACAATAACTCCGCTTTTTGCTTTTGGCATTCCTTAACTGCTGAATAGAGTGAAGGGAAAAGAATAGTTCAAGTCTGGATCATTTTTGTTTATAGTTGTTCGTTTTAGGCAAAGTGTACGTAGAGTGAGAATTACAAATCCAGGCATACAGCTTGGTAAGTTTTGACAAGTACATTAACCCATGTAGCTCACACCCCAATGAAAACATCTTATATTCAAATACTCAAAAATTTTTCCTTATGACACTTCTCATTCAATGATCTACCCTTACTCTGAGGGAGCCAGGGTACTGCTTTGTGTGTAGCTTTTTCTTCCACTGTTAAACTATCTGGAGACAACAGATGCTGGAGAGGATGTGGAGAAATAGGAACACTTTTACACTGTTGGTGGGACTGTCAATTAGTTCAACCATTGTGGAAGACAGTGTGGCGATTCCTCAAGGATCTAGAAACAGCCATTCCATTTGACCCAGCAATCCCATTACTGGATATATATCCAAAGGATTATAAATCATTCTACTATAAGGACTCGTGCACATGAATGTTCATTGCAGCACTGTTTACAATAGCAAAGACTTGGAACCAACCCAAATGCCCATCGATGATAGACTGGACAGGGAAAATGTGGCACATATACACCATGGAATATTATGCAGCCATCAAAAACGATGAGTTTGTGTCCTTTGTAGGGACATGGATGAACCTGGAAACCATCATTCTCAGCAAACTGACACAAGAACAGAAAATCAAACACCGCATGTTCTTACTCATAGGCCGGTGTTGAACAATGAGAACACATGGACACAGGGAAGGGAGCATCACACATTGGGGTCTGTTGGGGAGAAATAGGGGAGGGACAGTGGGGGGTGGGGATTTGGGGAGAGATAGCATGGGGAGAGATGCCAGATATAGGTGAAGGGGAGGAAGGCAGCAAATCACATTGCCATGTGTGTACCTATGCAACAATCTTGCATGTCCTTCACATGTACCAACAAACCTAAAACGCAATAATAATAATAATAATAAAACCTTAGAAAAAAAAGGGATAGAGAAATGAAAGTCATTCAAGCTATGTAAATTAGTAGCTCAATCCTTTTAATGCTGAGTATAACTACTTTGTAAAAATCTAACATAGTTTGATTCCCCGTTGTGCCCTGTCCAGGTTTTGCAGGTTTGGGCTATAAGGAACAAAATTTCCATGAACATTCTTGTGTGTACAAGTCCTGTGTGGATAGGTGTTTTTCTTGTTGTTGGATAAATAACTAGGTAGAGAATTCTTAGGTAGCAGGGTAAATGTATTTTTAACTTCATAAGAAATTTTCATATCTTTACAAAAAGTTGTAGTATTTTATATCACTATTAGCAATGGCTAAGAATTATAGTTGCTCTGCATTCTTGCAAATACTTGGTGTTTTTCACATTTATAATTTTGAGTATTTTTGTGGGTATATGGTGGTATCTTATTGTGAGTCTAATACATAAACCTGAATATTGTCTTCAGTAACAACTAGCCCCTCAATTCTAATGGGAAAACACTGTGTGTCCTGAAACAAAGGTTAAAATGGCTCTTGTCACTGACCACTTCCCAGAAATTCCATTCTACAGTAAAAGAGTATGAAGAATTGAAAGGAATAAGACAGCAAGAATCTAATAAATTGATGTTTAAAAAAAACTGAGAAACTCTCTCTATGATGTCCTGTCACTCCAACTAAAAACTTAATTCATTTGCCTGGAACGTTTCTCCACAGATACTCCTACATTTGAAGAGATGCTTTTCCTTTCTAAGGCAACTCTTGGACCACATGGTATGTCTTAGTGGCTTCTCCAGAGATAAACTCTATTATACTATGTGCATAGTATATATGTAGTAAAATATCTATGTATATATGTAAGTATATTTTAAGCAGAAATATTTCCTTTTATTAGAAACACATATATGTGACCAATATTAAAAAATGGCAAATATATATTATTAAAACCACTAATTTAAATACTATATCAGGACAGGAAGGAAGAGGAGTAACATCTGTCTGTCATATGAACTGAAACTATCATATGAGCTGAAGACTTCAGCAGTGGCCCCATGTAGAGAGATTGGAGAAAACAAGCCACTTTAGAATAGAAAACAACCCAAAATTGGTTCCTATTATTGTCAGATTAAAACAAATCTAAAGGAAATAAAATAAAGTCTTCAATAAAATTGCAAATAGGGACAGCTTAAATTTAATCATTTACCCAAAGAGTGTGTGTGTGTTTAAGTCATTAAGCAATGACCAGGTACCTGAAGAATAGTATCTTATATTATTTATATAAAACAGATAGACTTGACACTTGTTGCACAATTGAGATATACTTCCACCAGTTGTGCTCTGTGGCAGTTTTGGGGTACGCTCAGCAGGTAGGTTCACTGATGGCTAAAATTCTTGTTTTAAGATCTTTAAATAGAGTGACTGTTTCAAATTATTTTACAGATATTTATCACATGACAGTAAGTGAATTTAAGGTTAAAATATATATTCTTGTATATTTAAGGCTTTATTTTATTTGCTTTAGATTTTTGTATCTGGCAATAATAGAAAACAATTTTTGATTGTGATAAAAGTGGTCTGTTTTCTCTGATCTCTATGCTTCTCAAGGCTACTGCTGAATTCTTCAGATCATATGGTAGTTTCAGCTCATGTGACAGACAGATGTCACTCCTCTTCTCTCCTGTCCTGATATAGTATTTAAATGAGTGGTTTTAAGATTCATGCTAACTGCTTGTATATGTCATGACCATTTTATGATTGTATGCTTGCTTATTTGTCTATCATCTATTTATCTATCCCTCTATATAGCTATCTACTTTTCTATCTCCTATCTATCTATCTATCATCTATCTATCTATCAATCATTGATCTGTCTGCATTACTTCCCAGCTGACTTAATTTTCTCTAGGGAACTGAATACCAACATTAATAGTGAATCCTCTGAAAGACTACCAGAAGAAATTGTGTCATAAGAATGAAGAAGATCCTTGACTTACAATGATTCAACATGAGTTCTCAATATTATGATAGATTTATTGAGGATATTAAATACATTTCAACTTACAATATTTTTAACATGGGATGGGCTTATCAGATCCTAACCCCATTTTAAGTCAAGGAGCATATGGACAACTTTCCTTGTAGGCAGTTTAATTATAAATGGTTGGGGATATATAAACTATTATGACAGTTTTTATACCTTTTGATCCATTTGGGGAAACTTTAATTCCACTGAGATTCTATTCCATTGGCTAAATTGGGGGAGATGTTTGGTAATGTTTTATACATTTAGGGGCTTTTGTTCAGAGAAAACTTAGCTCTAAGAGAAATTCACATTCCATCTGCTCTGCGTTTCTTAACTCTGCCTTCAGGAATGTGAAAAGTGTCTCAATTTGGACAGTTAACTCAAGAACACTGAGTTACATTCCTAAATGATGGATTTATCAAAAAAACGCAAAAACAAGTCTGCAATAAGGCAAACACACTTATTTAACTTTCCTCTGGAACTGGCTGAGATGTAAACTTTGGTGTGTTTTTATCTCTATAATAGGTATTCACTGCAACAAAGATGCCAAGAACGGGTCTTCAGTACAAAGAAATTGCTTTACTGACATGCAGATTGATGATCAAATACTATGTTTGTTCCATTTCTTCATTAAACTTTCATTTTATCTCAGCAAACAGTTATAACTAGATTAATTCAATAATTCAGTAATTGCCAGACTGAAAATAACATCAGAAATACAATCTCTTGCTGTCACCTTCAAAGAAATTCTATGCCTATAATAAATAGAAAAAAAGTATAATTCAAAGATGTTCTTTTTTTTGAGTAATACTTTACTTCATGAAATTGGAAGTAAGTAGGAGAGAAAAAAAATAGTTGGTGCCATTTTCTCAACAAGATGCATAACAAAATATAAAAATTAATTACTAAGTCCAGTTAAATCTAACATCAGGCTGACAGAATTAGATTTTCCATTTGGGAAACACACTAAATGCAAGTGATTACTATTAAAGAACTAATTCCAAATTCTTTAAACCCTACATGAAATAAGAAGCATACTTAAAAAATAAGATTTTTCCAAGAAATATAATAATATAATATAATATCTATAAAAAGTTACCAGGAATGTTACCTAAATTCAAATATTTTTGAATAATATCCATTGTAACTTTGTAGATATTTTTATCATTTCATGAATATTGTTATAGCCTTTGAGAAATTAAACATTTCTCTAAAATTCTGGATATATATTTTCTTTTATTATCATTTGATAATATATCGAACAGGGTAAAATGATAACCCAAGTATCAATTTCAGTGCTCACTTTTTTACATATTAATATCTGTAAAACTAAGGCATTTTTATAATTTGATAACATACCACAATTGCATTGTATTCTTTGTAAATATTTTGTCTACATGCTGCCAAAAGTGTACTGCTTCTTGGAATAAATGACATTTTGATGTTCATTGAAAATGGTATGGATGATGAAAAGCAATTTTAAGAGTAAGAAAATTATTTTTCTTAGTTCATTATAAACTCTATATTTTAAAGCTTAATCCTCGTATATAAAATGATTTTTGGTCTTCTGCCAAGATGGCTGAATAGGAACAGTTCTGGAGTGCAGTTCCCAGTGAGAGCGACACAGAAGGCAAGTGATCTCCAAGTTTCCAACCAAGGTACCAGGTTTGTTTCAATGGGACTGGCTGGACAGTGGGTGTAGCCCAAGAAGGGCAAACCAAGGCAGGTTGGAGTATTGCCTCACCCGGGAAGTGCAATGGGCTGGAGGGCCTTCCCTCCTAACCAACAGAGGACACTGGAGATGTTTCTGGACACTCCAGAGCTACAGTTCCGATACTGCACTTCTCCCACTGTCTTTGCAGCCCACAGACCAGGAGATCCCCACCTGCTGACAGGGCCTGCGGATTTCCAGAGCAAAGCTGGGTGGCTGATTCAGCCGGCACCACCAGTTCCCAGCACAAATCTGAACAGCCATTCTGACTGGTTCCTGGAGCGCCTGCAAGACAGAATCACCCATACCCCTGAGAGAAAGGGAGCTGATGGCAGGAGCCAGGAGATCCGGCTTTGTGGGTCCCACAGCCACGTAGTCCACCAAACTGAATTTCACTGGCTTGGGATTTTCGCAGCCAGCACAACAGCTTGAGCTGGACTCTGAATGCCGGAGCTCAGTGCGGGGAGGGCAGTCTGCCATTACCAAGGCAGCTCTAACCTTACCTGTGTAAACAAAAGCATAAAGAAGTTTACACAGCAGCTGGGGGGAGCCCATGGCAGTTCAACAATGCCTATGCAGGCAGACTGCGACTAGACTCTCTCCTTGCTGAGCAGGACATCTCTGAAAAAGGCAGCAGCCTTTCAGGGACTTATAAATAAAGCCACACCTTCCTGGGACAGAGCACCTGGAAAAAGGAGTGGTTGTGAGTTCCACCGCAGCAGACTTAAATGTCCCTGCCCAGCAGCTCTGAAGGGAGAAATGGAGCTCTCAGCACAACATGTGAGCTGTGA
>NW_016107355.1:4680476-4683868 GCF_001604975.1 Cebus imitator | reverse complement strand
GTGTACCTGAATGTGACAGGGAGAATGAGTCCAAGCTGGAAAACACTCTTCAGGATATTATCCAGTAGGACTTCCCCAACCTAACAAGGTAGACCAACATTCAAATACAGAAAATACAGAGAACACCACAAAGGTATTCCACAAGAAGCATGACCCCAAGGCACATAATCATCAGATTCACCAGGGTTGAAATGAAGGAAAAAAGGCTAAGTGCAGCCAGAGAGAAAGGTTGAGTTACCCACAAAGGGAAGGCCATCAGAAGCACAGTGGATCTTTTGATAGAAACCCTACAAGCCAGAAGAGAGTGAAGGCCAATATTCAACATCCTTAAACAAAAGAACTTTGAACTCAGAATTTCACATCCAGCCAAACTAAGCTTCATAAGGGAAGGAGAAATAAAATCTTTTACAGACAAGCAATCGATGAGAGATTTTATCGCTACTAGGCCTGCCTTACAAGAGCTCCTAAAGGAAGCACTAAATATAGAAAGAAACAACCAGTACCAGCCATGGCAAAAACATCCAAAATGGTAAAGACCATTGACACAATGAAGAAACTTCATCGACTAATGGACAAAACAACCAACTAGTATCAAAATGGCAGGATCCAATTCACACATAACAATATTAACCTTAAATGTAAATGCATTAAATGCCCCAATCAAAAGACACAGCTAGCAAATTGGATAAAAAGACAAGCCCCATTAGTTGTACTGTATTTAGGAGATCCATTTCACATG
The DNA here is from genome assembly GCF_001604975.1 of Cebus imitator. Classification (NCBI taxonomy): domain Eukaryota; kingdom Metazoa; phylum Chordata; class Mammalia; order Primates; family Cebidae; genus Cebus; species Cebus imitator. The sequence goes on along the minus strand of NW_016107355.1, from coordinate 4,683,129 downwards.
CAAAGACACATATAGACTGAAAATTAAGGGGTGGAGGAGGATTTACCAAGGAAACAGAGAGGAAAAAAATAAAATAAAAGAAGGGTTTTCAATCCTAGTCTCTGACAAAATGAACTTTAAAGCAACAAAGATGAAAAGAGACAAAGAAGGGCACTACATAATGGTAAAGGGACCAATGCATCAAGAAAGGCTAACATAAGTATATATGCACCCAATACAGGAGCACTCAGATTCATAAAGCAATTTCTTAACAACCTACAAAGAGACTTAGACTCACACACAATAATAGTGGGAGACTTTAACACTCCACTGTCAGTATTAGACAGATCAACTAGACAGAAAATTAGCAAGGACATCCAGGACTTGAACTCAGATCTGGACCAAGTGGACCTAATAGACATCTACAGAACTCTCCACCCCAAATCCACAGAATATACATTCTTCTCAGCACCACATCACACTTACCCTAAAACTGACCACATAACTGGAAGTAAATCAATTCTCAGCAAATGTAAAAGAATGGAAATCATAACAACCAGTCTCTCAGACCACAGTGCAATCAAATTAGAAGTCAGGATTAAGAAACTCATGCAAAACCACACACCTACATTGAAACTGAACAACCTGATCCTGAATGACTACTGGATAAATAATTAAATAAAAGGCAAAAATAAAGATATTCTTTGAAACTAATGAGAATGAAGACACAACATGCCAGAATCTCTGGGACACATTTAAAGCAGTGTCTAGTTGGAAATTTATAGCACTAAATGTCCACATGAGAAGTGAGAAAAGACCCAAAATTGACATCCTATCACCACAATTAAAAGAACTAGAGTGACAAGATCAAATTCAAAAGCTAGCAGAAGACAAGAAACAACTAAAATCAGAGCAGAACTGAAGGAGATAGACACAAAAACCTTTCAAAAATCAATAAATCAAGGAGCTCTTTTCTTGAAAAGATCAACAAAATAGATAGACCACTAGTCAGACTAATAAAAAGAAATGAGAGAAGAACTGAATACATGCAATAAAAAATAATAAAGGGGATATCACCACCAACTCCCCAGAAATGCAACCTACTATCAGAGATTACTACAAACAACTCTATGCATATAAACCAGTAAATCTAGAAGAAATGGATAAATTCCTGGAAACTTACACCCTCCCAAGACTAAACCAGGAAGAAGTTGAATCCCTGAATAGACCAATAACAAGGTCTGAAGTTGAGGCAGCAATTAATACCCTTCCAACCAAAAAGTCCAGGTCCAGATGGGTTCACAGCCGAATTCTACCAGATGTACAAAGAGGAGCTGGCACCATTTCTTTTGAAACAATTCCAAACAATACTAAAAGAGGGAAACCTCTCTAACTCATCTTATAAAAACTGACATCATCCTTGTATGAAAACCTGGCAGAGACACAACTAAAAAAGAAAATTTTAGGTCAATATCCATGAAGAACATCGATGCAAAAATCTTCAATAAAATACTGGCAAACCAATTACAACAGGACATTAAAAAGCTTATCCATTATGGTCAATTTGGCTTCAACCTAGGGATGTAAGGCTGGCTCAACATATGCAAATCTATAAATGTAATCCATCACATAAACAGAACCAAAGACAAAAAACACAAAATTCAATAGCCCTTTATGCTAAAAACTGTTGATAAACTAGGCGTCAATGGAATGTATCTCAAAATAATAAAAGCTATGTACGACAAACCCACAGCCAATATCATATGAATGGGCAAAATCTAGAAGCATTCCCTTTGAAATCTAGCACTAGACAAGGATGCCAGCTCTCACCACTCCTATTCAATATACTATTGGAAGTTCTAGCCAGAGCAATCAGGCAAGGAAAAGAAATAAAGGGTCTTCAATTAAGAAAGGAGAAAGTCAAATTGTCTCTATTTGCAGACGACATGATTGTATATTTAGAAGACCCCTTGGCTCAGTTCAAAATCTACTGAAACTGATAAGCAACTTCAGCAAAGTCTCAGGATACAAAATGAATGTGCAAAAATCACAAGCATTCCTATACACCAATAACAGACTTAAAGAGAGCCAAATCAAGAATGAACTGCCATTCACAATTGCTACAAAGAGAATAAAACACCTAGGAATACAACTAGCAAAGAATGTAAAGGACCTCTTCAAGGAGAACTACAAAGCACTGCTCAATGAAATTAGATAGGACACAAACAGATGGAGAAACATTCCATGCTCATGGTTAGGAAGAATCAATATCGTGAAAATGGCCATACTGCCCAAAGTAATTTACAGACTCACTGCTATCCCCATCAAGCTACCTGACCTTTTTCCCAGAACTGGAAAAAAACAACTTAAACTTCATGTGAAACCAAAAGAGAGCCTGCATAGCCAAGTCAATTCTAAGCAAAAAGAACAAAGCTAGAGGCATCACACTACCTGACTTCAAACTATACTACAAGGCTACAGTAATCAAAACAGCATGGTACTGGTACCACAACAGAGACATAGACCAATGAAACAGAACAGAGGCCTTGGAGGCAATGCCACACATCTACAGTCATCTGATCTTTGACACACCTCATAAAAACAAGCAATGGGGAAAGGATTCCTTGTTTAATAAATGATATTGTGAAAACTGGCTAGCCATATGCGGAAAGCA